>NW_015389793.1:53731-58731 GCF_001527695.2 Protobothrops mucrosquamatus | reverse complement strand
TGGACTTCAACTCCCAGAATTCCTCAGCCAGCGTGGGGGAACTATGGGCCCTTCATGACTGGCGGACTTCAACTCCCAGGATTCCTGAGCCAGCGTGGGGGAACTATGGCCACCTCATGACTGGTGGACTTCAACTCCCAGAATTCCTCAGCCAGCGTGGGGGAACTATGGCCCCTTCATGACTGGTGGACTTCAACTCCCAGGATTCCTCAGCCAGCATGGGTCAGCTTGGAAACCTCTCCCTTTCCCCTCAGCATGGCTGGCTCAGGAATTCTGGGAGTTGAAGTCCACGAGTCACAAAAGAGCCAAGGTTGCCCATCCCTGGCCCAGGGTGTGAATCCAAAAACCGGCTTAATTCCACATCAAGAATAAACCCACGATGCAAAAAATAGCCCAGACGTCTTTTAGGTGGTGATTTTTAGACTTTTTTTTTCTTGGTTGCCCCAGATGTTTGAAACCGCTGCATGGCTTTCTTTTGTTCCCGGTCTGCTACTTTTTTTGTGGTTGACACCAGCTTCCACCAGGCAAGGCAGCCCCCACCCCACCCCCGGGGCACCAGGACTGGCAAAGGATGGGCAAGGTGGTTGTGGATGATACGATGCCCCTAATTGGCATTATTTTGCAAGCCTCTGGCGGTCCTGAAGATGCTGACACTGATGACAAACTGCCAGTCTTCCTGTATAATCCAGGGGTGTCAAACTGCCGGCCGGCGGGCTGGATGCGTCACGCCAAAACCGCACCCACCTCATTACTGGCAATGGGGAAAAAGTTGCGACACGTCACGTGGCATTGTGAGTTTGACACCCGTGCTATAATCCAATATTCTCAACATTAGCCCCTTTAAGAGGTCTGGACTTCAACTCCCAGAATTCCCCAGCCAGTATAGGGAATTTTGGGAGTTGAAGTCCATACGTCTTAAAGTTGCAGGGTGCTTCAATTGTCTCTAAATTCTTTGTCTTCCTTCCTTCCTTCCTTCCTTCCTTCCTTCCTTCCTTCCTTCCTCTTTGTTTCCTTCCTTCCTTTTTGTTTCCTTTCTTTTTTCCTTCCTTCTTCCTTCCTTCCTTCCTGCTTGCTTTTCTTTCTTTCTTTCTTTCTTTCTTTCTTTCTTTCTTTCTTTCTTTCTTTCTTTTTCTTTTCTTTCTTTCCTTTCTTTTTACCTTCTTTCTTTCTTTCTTTCTTTCTTTTATCTTCGTTTCCTTTCCTTTCCCTTCTTCTATCTTCCTTTCCTTTCCCTTCTTCTATCTTCCTTTCCTTTCCTTTCCCTTCTTCTATCTTCCTTTCCTTTCCCTTCTTCTATCTTCCTTTCCTTTCCCTTCTTCTATCTTCCTTTCCTTTCCTTTCCCTTCTTCTATCTTCCTTTCCTTTCCCTTCTTCTATCTTCCTTTCCTTTCCNGGAAGGAAGGAAGGAAGGAAGGAAGGAAGGAAGGAAGGAAGGAAGGAAGGAAGGAAGGAAGGAAGGAAGGAAGGAAAATTATAAAAGGAAGGGAAGAAAGGAAGGAAGGAAGGAAGGAAGGAAGGAAGGAAGGAAGGAAGGAAGGAAGGATATAAAAGAAAGGGAAAGAAGGAAGGAAGGAAGAGACAGAGGAAGGAAGGAAAGAAAGAAAAAATTAAAAGAAAGGGAAGGAAGAAAGGAAAGGAGGAAGGGAGGAAGGAAGGATATAAAAGAAAGGGAAAGAAGGAAGGAAGGAAAAATATAAAAGAAAAGGAAGGAAGGAAGGAAATAAATAAATCACGGAACAAACGCACTTGGGCAACCGCAGAGCTCTTGCAAACCGAATGAGTGATTTAATCTGCCGAAATTTAATAAATAACGACGATCAAATTATGCAAACGAGGCAGGGGATCAGGTGATCCTCTCCTTACGACCACAACGGAGCCCAAAATTTCTAAACGAGACAGTCGTTAAGTGAGGATTTGTCCCATTTTACGACCTGGATCGCCACCGTTGTTAAGAGAATCACTTCAGCGGTTAAGTGAGCAACCCGGTTGTTAAATGAATCCGGCTTCCCCCCTTGACTTCGTTTGTCGCAAAGGGGGATCCCATGATCCTGGGACACGGCGACCGTCGTAAATGTGAGTCAGTTGTCAAGCATCTGAATGTGAATGGGAACGCTGCAACGGTCGTAAGTGTGAAAAAGGGTCACAAGTCCATTTTTCCATTGCCGTTGTAACTTCCAACGGTCACTAAATGAACTGTTGTATTTTTGTGGGAAAACAGATGCAACTTACACCATTATTTGCACAAGAGTTGTCACGACACACAGGACAGCAGCCTTCGGGCTTCGGCCGAGCGGCTGGGATGCCAAACCACAGGGGGAGGAATAAATCTAACCAGGGTTAAAAGCTGGTTTAGAGTTAGCTGGTGGTCCACAGGCCAGGCTGAACAATTCAGCGGATGGGGGTTCAACGTTTGGGTGAAGGGACCTGCACTGCAGGGACGGTGTTTGCAGGCAAGAGAGCCTCCTAGCTGCAAAATAAAAGTCAATGGCTTTGGCTTCGCTAAGAGGGCGGAATTTTGGGGAGTGTGCTTTTAAAAAAAAACAACACACACAAAACAAACCACACCAACAATCCTGGAAAATAAGAATGTTTACGAGGCTGATGCAAAACAGGGCTGTAAAATTCCAGGCACGTGGCAAACGGTTGCACAATCAGGGACTCAAAAGTGTTTCGGGCTGCAGTGGCGGGTTTGGCACCCAAGTCTGGGCCTTTCCTGGAGGGTCTCAGAAACAGACCAGGGAGGGGTCAGGAAGAAGGGGCGAATTCACCCCGAGGCTGCGTTGGTCCAACTCAATCAACTCCACCCCTGCATTGGTGGACGTTTGTTGGTTTGCTTGTTGATTTATATCCTGCTTTTATTTGATAATATCTGTCTAATACGGCTTCCTCTTCTTACTTTCCGCACAACGACGACCCTGTGAGGTAGGTTGGGCTGAGAGAAGGACTGGCCCAAAGTCACCCAGCTGGCTTTCATGTCGAAGGCGGGACTGGAACTCACAGCCCCTTGGCGATTGGCTCAAAGTCACCCAGTGGTTTTCATGCCTAAGGCGGGACTCGAACTCACCGTCTCCCGGTGATTGGCCCAAAGTCACTTAGCCGGCTTTCATGCCTAAGCCGGGACTAGAACTCACAGCCCCTTAGCGATTGGCCCAAAGTCACCCAGTTGGTTTTCATGCCTAAGGCGGGACTAGAACTCACCATCGCCTGGTGATTTGCCCAAATTCACCCAATCAGCTTTTCATGCCTAAGGCGGGACTAGAACTCACAGCTCCTTGGCAATTGGCTCAAGTCACCCAGTGGTTTTCAAGTCTAAGGCGGGACTAGAACTCACAGCCCCTTAGCGATTGGCCCAAAGTCACCCAGTTGGTTTTCATGCCTAAGGCGGGACTAGAACTCACTGTCGCCTGGTGATTCGCCCAAATTCACCCAATCAGCTTTCATGCCTAAGGCGGGACTAGAACTCACAGCCCCTTGGCAATTGGCTCAAGTCACCCAGTAGTTTTCATGCCTAAGGCGGGACTAGAACTCACCATCGCCTGGTGATTCGCCCAAAGTCACCCAATCAGCTTTCATGCCTAAGGCGGGACTAGAACTCATAGCCTCCTGGCGACTGACCCAAACTCCACCAGTCAGCTTTCATGCCCAGGGGCAACACTAGAACTCACCATCGTCCAGTTTTAACCTGCTGCCTTAACTACTAAACCAAACTGAATCGTAGAATCCTAGGGCTGGAAGGGACCTTGAGGGTCATCTAGCCCAACCCCCTGCTCAAGGCAGGAGACCCCCATATCATCCCAGTCAAATGTTTCTGCCGTCTATTTTTCAAAGCTTGCTGCCTTATCCTGCATTAACCTCGGCGAACTGATGTGAACTTGGCACAAACACCCAGAGAAAGACGGAACCCATCGAAGGCCGTTGCAGACACGCAGGTGCAATTGGGGGGCCGGTAAGGGTCTCCATCCAGGACCCTCAGATCTGGCCGCACCTCTGGATGCTGCAACCCAAGGCCCCTTCCCCTACCTGGCTGACAAGCCAACAAGAAACAACGGATGGAAACTAAGCAAGGAGAGAATCCACCTGGAATTAAGGAGAAACTTCCTGACAGTGAGGACAATTAACCCGTGGAACAGCTTGCCACCAGAAATCTTGGGCGCTCCGTCATTGGAGGTTTTTAAGAAGAGACTGGACAGTCACTTGTCTGAGATGGTGTAGGTTCTCCTGCTTGAGCAGGGGGCTGGACTAGAAGACCTCCAAGGTCCCTTCCAGCTTCTATTCTGATTGATTGAGTGATATGAAGAACGGTTGCTGGAATTGGGGATGTCTAGTTTAACGAAGAGAAGGACGAGGGGGGACATGATAGCAGCCTTCCAGTATCTCAGGGACTGCCCCAAAGAAGAGGGAGTCAAGCTATTCTCCAAGGCGCCTGAAGGCAGGACAAGAAGCAACGGATGGAAACTGATCAAGGAGAGAAGCAACCTAGAACTAAGGAGAAACATCCTGACAGTGAGGACAATCAACCAGTGGAACTCCTCGCCACCAGAAGTTGTGGACGCTCCATCCCTGGAGCTTTTGAAGAAGAGACTGGACAGTCGCTTGTCTGAAATGGCCTACGTTCTCCTGCCTGAGCAGGGGGCTGGACTAGAAGACCTCCAAGGTCCCGGCCGATTCGGCTCCTCCGTACCACGACCCACGTTCAAACCTCCAAGATCCCTTCCAGCTCTCTTCTGATTGACTGATCGATCGGTTGATCGATTGAGGGTCCCCAGAGTGGAGAGGGATGGATGGCACCCCTGCCTGGGGGGGGGGGTAGCCAGGGTGCCCGGCGCCCTGGGGCTTCTCCAGGAGGGGGGGGTGGGTCGGACAGCGAAGGGCGAGGGAGGGCTCTTCCTTGCGTGTTTAATGACCCAGTTAGCCATTCTTGGCTTCGTCTCCCGACGTTTTGCAGACATGAAGCGCCGCACGCTTGCCAAGTACATTCTGTCCTTGGAGATCAGCCAGGA
>NW_015389793.1:31499-53491 GCF_001527695.2 Protobothrops mucrosquamatus | reverse complement strand
GGGGGGTAGCCAGGGTGCCCGGCGCCCTGGGGCTTCTCCAGGAGGGGGGGGTGGGTCGGACAGCGAAGGGCGAGGGAGGGCTCTTCCTTGCGTGTTTAATGACCCAGTTAGCCATTCTTGGCTTCGTCTCCCGACGTTTTGCAGACATGAAGCGCCGCACGCTTGCCAAGTACATTCTGTCCTTGGAGATCAGCCAGGATGCCGACAAAGAGGCAGCTAAACTGGAGAGGTGAAAGCTGGGGAGGGGAGGGGGGTGGGTGGGTGGGTCTAGCCTGGGATGGGGTGGGCGGGGTGGGGGGAAGCACCCGGGCTAAATTTAAACCTCTGAGCTGGGAAGCCTTCCCCCCCCCCCCCCAAAAAAAATAAAATAAATAAAAATAAAAATAAAAATAAATGCTTATTCACTGAAGGGGCAACCGCTGAGAAAATGGAAGAGAGGCTGAGAAAAATACACCCAGTTTTGGGAGCCTGGGTGGAGGGGGGGTGGGATGCCAGCCCCCCCCCCACTCCTGGGAGGAGGAGGAGGAGGAGGAGGAGGAGGAGGAGCCCTGGAGGAGCTGGGGAATGGAGGGGCCTGATGCCAGGAATGCTGTTGCCTTCCCCTCGGACGCACGGCTGCCCGGTCCGGCAAGGCGAAGGAAGCATGGGTTGCAAGCCGCATCTGCAAAAAAAAAAAAAAAAAGAGGGAAGGAAAGGAGACCACCCGGTCGTTCTGCAGGCAGGGAATGGGGGACCGCTCTCGTTCTTCCGCTCCTGGGTCTGCAGAACGAGTGTTTGTCAACAGGGATACCCGGCGGTGGAAAAGATGGGCGGCCAATGCATTCCGCAAATAAATAAAAAACAAAGCACGGCAACTTTTAAGCTGGGTGGGCTTCCACTCCCAGAATTCCCCAGCCCAGCATGACAACTCGAGGCAGGCCGGTTGGGGGATTCTGGGAGTGGAAGTCCACCCAGCTCGAAGCATGCAGGCTGGGGGATTCTGGGAGACCAGGAATCTTAAAAGTTGGAAGAGATGCTTGAGGTCACCTAGTCCAACCCCCTTGCTCAAGGGCAGCATCTGTGAAAGCATCTCGGGCTGCCGCCTTGGCTGGGTCACAAAGAGGCCATTGCAGGAGGGAACCTCTGGACTGGGGGGTGGGGGTGGGAGGCTGTTAGAAAATTCTGGGTAAAAGTTGGAAGTCTTAAGATCGTGGTCTCAAAAAGTGAAGTGGAACGGTGAGAGGTCCTTGGTGCTCTCTGAGCTGGGTGGTTTCCTTGCAGACGTTTCATGAGCCAACTAGGGAACATCATCAGGGCTAGAAGAGAGAGGGGTGTGCAGGGAGGAGGAGGAGGAGGAGGAGGAGGAGGAGGAGGAGGAGGAGGAGGGCTGTGGGGGTCCTGGGTGCTCTCTGAGTTGGTGGTTTTCTTGCAGACGTTTCATTATCCAACTAGGTAACATAATCAGTGCTAGAAGGGAGGAGGATTTGCTGGGAGGAGGAGGAGGAGGACTGTAGGGTACTTGGTGCTGAATTTGGTGGCTTTCTTGCAGACGTCTCATGACCCAACTAGGGAACATCATCAGTGCTGGATGGGAGAGGAGGAGGAGGAGGAGGAGGATGAGGATTGTGGGGTCCATGGTACTCTCTGAGCTTGGTGGTTTTCTTGCAGACGTTTCATGAACCAAACTAGGTAACAACATCAGAGCTATGAGGAGGAGGAGGAGGAGGAGGAGGAGGAGGAGGAGGAGGAAAAGAAGAGAAAGAGAAGGAGGAGGAGGAAGACTGAGGGGTCCTTGGTGCTCTCTGAGCTTGGTGGTCTTCTTGCAGACGTTTCACGACCCAACTAGGGAACATGATCAGTCCTAGAAGGGAGTGGAAAGGAGAAGGAGAAGGAGAAGGAGAAGAGGAAGGAAGGAAGGAAGGAAGGAAGGAAGGAAGGAAGGAAGGAAGGAAGGAAGGAAGGAAGGAAGGAGAACTGTGGAGTCCTTGGTGCTCTCTGAGCTAGGTGCTTTTTTGCAGACGTTTCATGACCCAACTAGGGAATATTATGATAGCTACTGATGCTATTTCCTAGTCTCACCTTGGGCGTGAAAGCCGGCTGGGTGACTTTGGTCCAATCGCCAGGAGACTCCGAGTTCTAGTCCCGCCTTAGAGACGAAAGCCAACTGGGTGACTTTGAACCCGTCCCTCTTTCTCAGCCCAGCCTACCTCGCAGGGCAGGTTGTCGTGGGGCAATTTAAAGCCAAAAAAAGGACGCCTTTGCCACGTGCTCTTTATAAAAAAGCCAAGCAGCAGGATACGAATATAAATAACAATAAACGAGCATCTCAGCCACCTCCCCTGACAAGCCCAGGGGGTCTCTTTGCAACCACCCACTGGGCCTCCCAAGGCGTGAAACCCGAACCCAGAACCCAGATGAGGGGTTCTGTGTGCTTGGGGCCCCCCCTTACCTTGGTGGGTCTCCTTCTTTCACCCGGATTGCAACGCGGTTGTCTGTCGACCCTTTCGGTGAAGGTCCGACACAAAGACGAACCGATTAACCGTCGGCGTCTGGGCTGAGCGGAGGAAAGGCACCCTACGAGCCGCCACCACGGTCGCACTCTACCCCCTCGAGCGGTCCCGACGGACCGCGAGGGGCCCGTGCCAAGCTTTTTCATTTTCTTCTTCTTCTTCTTTTTTTTGAAAAGCAGATTTCTCCAGGAAACATGAACTGGAGGGGGGGGGAAGGAGGGGGGGGCAGAGAGAAAATTGCAGCATTTGGGGCGGAAAAAAAGGCAAATGTTGTTTGGCCAACATTTCCAGGCTGCTCTCTTTTGCCCAGCCTTCCCTTCTACCCCCCCACCTGCTTTGCCCAATGTTCATTGTGACTCAGAAAATCTGGCCTGGCTTTCCTGGGTTAGAGCGGAGAGTCTGGAACGGTAGAGGGTTTACTGCCTGAGTGGGGGGTTGGACTAGAAGACCTCTAAGGTCCCTTCCAACTCTGTTATTCTATTCTATTCTATTCTATTCTATTCTATTCTATTTTAATTTAATTTTCCCTATTCTATTCTATTCTATTCTATTCCTGTTTCTATTCCTGTTTCTATTCCTTTTTCTATTCTATTCTTTCTATTCTATTCTAATTTCTATTCTATTCTAATTTCTCCTATTCTATTCTATTCTATTCTATTCTATTCCTTATTCTATTCTATTTTAATTTTTCCTATTCTATTCTATTCTATTCTATTATTTCTATTCTATTCTAATTTCTCCTATTCTATTCTATTCTATTCTATTCTATTCTATTCCTTATTCTATTCTATTTTAATTTTTCCTATTCTATTCTATTCTATTATTTCTATTCTATTCTAATTTCTCCTATTCTATTCTATTCTATTCTATTCTATTCTATTCTATTCTATTCCTTTTTCTATTCTATTCTATTCTATTCTATTCTATTCTATTTATATTCTATTCTATTCCTTTTCTTTATTCTATTCTATTCTATTCCTTTTCTCTATTCTATTCTATTCTATTCTATTCTATTCTATTTCCATTCTCAAACTTGGGGGCCTGGAAGATGGGCAGACTTCAACTCCCAGAATTCCCCAGCCAGCATCCTACCTGCTTTGCAAATGTTCATTGTGACTCAGAAAATCTGACCTGGCTTTCTTAGGTTAGAGCTAAGATTTCAATCTTGGGAGCTGGGAAGATCTCCCAGAATTCACCATCCATCCATCCATCCATCCATCCATCCATCCATGCAGGCTGAGTTAAAGTCCACATGTCTTAAACTTTCCCAGATTGAGAAACAGGGATATAGAGCATTACCAGCAGGAGAGGTTTGATTTTGGACAGAATTAGAAGGTGCTTCCCGGTTTTGCAGATGACCTCAAGCGTCCGGTGCACGATGGACTACCCCAGATTTGAAACACTACAGGACTGCAAGGGTAGAATAGAATAGAGCTGGAAGGGACTTTGGAGGTCTTCTAGTCCAGCCCCCTGCTTAAGCGGGAGAACCTATACCATCTCAAACAAGTGACTGCCCAGTCTCTTCTTAAAAACCTCCAGGGATGGAGCACCCATGATTTCTTGTGGCCAGCTGTTCCACTGGTTGATTGTCCTCACTGCCAGGAAGTTTCTCCTTAATTCCAGGTTGCTTCTCTCTTTGTTCAGTTTCCAACCATTGTTTCTCGTCCTGCCCATTGGTGCTTTGGAGAATAACGTGACCCCCTCTTCTTCTTTGGGGCAGCCCCTCAGATACTAGAACTCTGCTACCACGTCTCCCCTATTTCTTCTTTTCTTTAGACCTGCCAAACCCCAGTCCCGCAGCCGTTCTTCGTATGTTTTAGTCTCCAGGCCTTGGATCATCTTAGTTGCTCTTCTCTGCACTCTTTCCAAGGTCTCCACATCTTTTTTGTAGTATGGTGACCAAAATTGGCTGCAGCATTCCAGGTGTGGCCTCACTAGGGTATTATACTAGGGTGGGACCCCTGGATTTATGGCAGATTTTGCCCATCCCCTCCCAAATAAAATCCATTTTGTTCCATGCAGTGGAGGTGGGAAGACTCTCCTTTGTCGGAAAGACACAGAATTGCAGGCTCTTAAAAACCCCTAAAAACGGTCCTCGATTTACAGCCGTTTGTTTAGTGATCGTTCAAAATTACAAACGTTATTATGGCCGTTTTTCACACTTACGACCGTCGCGGCCTTCCCCAAGATCACGTGATTTAATTCAGGTGCTTGGCAAACGACTCATATTTATGACAGTTTGCAGTGTCCCGGGGTTACGCCATCCCCTTTTGCAAACTTCCCAGGAAACAAAGTCAGTGGGGTAGTCGGATTCACTTAATGACGGCGTGATTCGCTTAACGACTGCCGCATTTTCCCAACAGCGCAAGTCCCCCCAATGCTTGTGCCACATTTTAGGAAAAGAAATAACACGCAGGAGACCTCCCCAAACGGAAGTGTATCAAGAGTTTATTAATTTGTTAACAGTTTTTACATATGTATACTGTATATATATATCTGTGGTTCTTTGGCCAGCGTAAAGAGAAAGATTTTGAAACAGTGCACATTTTTCTCTCGACGGTGCTGGAAAAATTAGCAAAATGTCACAGGATTAAAAAAAAAATCAGAGGCAATTAAAAGAATTGTAACCGTCTTAAAAAGCCGAGTCAAGAAGAACGACAAAAAAATTACACTTGGGTGTCATTGCATAGAATAAAAAGGCGCAGAAAATAGAGAATCTTTGCCGAGGCACTTTGGGTTTTCTTAAAAGTATAATAAGGCACCATATATACCTATTGACTATATATAAAATACATATATGCTGGTGATTCAGGAAAAATGCACAGCCCGGGAACGCCGGATGCAAAAGGTTTCGTTTTATTTTAGTTTTCTACACTCGTGAGCAAGGTGCTGGAATGGCTCCTGGTTTAAAGAGGGTGATTATTTTGATTTTTCTTTGAGACTTGCCTAATTGCAAACTCTGCCTTTAAAAAGAAGGGGATCCCTACTCCTATATTGCATCCTCTGACAAAGGGCCTGTAAAATGGCAGAAATTGCCTTCCTCCAAAAGCTGTTCCCCACCCTCCTACACTAAAATGGCCCTGTAGCTTCACCTCCAAATTGTGTTTCAACCCAAAGAAGCCGGGAAGACGGAAAATCATTGGCTGGGGAATGCTGGGAGTTGAAGTCCCCCCCCCCATCTTAAAGTTGCCCGGGTTGAGAAAAACTGGACTAGCTGATCCTTCTGGCCTTTTCCAACTCTATCATTCATGGCTGGCTGGGGAATTCTGGGAGTTGAAGTCCGCAAGTCATAAAGGGGCCATAGTTCCCCAGGCTGGCTCAAGAATTCTGGGAGTTGAAGTCTGCAAGTCATGAAAGGGCCATAGTTCCCCCGTGCTGGCTCAGGAATTCTGGGAGTTGAAGTCAACCAGTCCTTGATTACTTTCCATCCGTTGCTTCTTGTCCGGCCTTCAGGGGCTTTGGAGAATAGCTTGACTCCCTCTTCTTTGGGGCAGCCCCTGAGATACTGGAACTCTGCTATCCTGTCCCCCCTGGTCCTTCTCTTCATTAAACTAGACATACCGAATTCAAGCCACCATTCCTTATATCTTTTAGTCTCCAGTCCCCTGATCATCTTTGTTGCTCTTCTCCGCACTCTTTCCGGAGTCTCAACATCTTTTTCACATCGTGGTGACCAAAACTGGATGTCGTATTCCAAGTGTGGCCTTACCAAGGCCTTGTAAAGTGGGATTAACCCTTCATGTGATCTTTGATTGTATCCCTGATAGAATCTCTGCTCAAAAGAGAGGTGAGATTTATATATAGACTGTGGCTTTGCAGAATACCTAGAGATAGAATAGAACAGAGCTGGAAGGGACCTTGGAGGTCTTCTAGTCCAGCCCCCCCGCTCAAGCAGGAGAACCTCTACCATCTCAGACAGGTGACTGTTCTAGCCTCTTTTTAAAAAAACCTCCAGGGATGGAGCGCCCATGCTTTCAAGTGGCAAGCTGTCCCACTGGTTCATTGTCCTCACTGTCAGGAAGTTTCATGGGAGGTTGCACGGAGCGGCAAGCCGGGGGAGTGGGCTGGGCTGGATTGCCCAGTGGGTATTTCCAACCCAAAAGCCAGATTTCTCTGTATGAAGAGTTCCAAGGTCCTGGCCAAATGTGGCTGTAAAGACAGGTCCAAATTTGACAAGACCTCCGGTGGGCGGAATGTGCCACATGAAAGCATGTTTTGCATGCCTTGGGTGGGGTAGAAGATCCAGCAGGGATGAAACATAAAAATAAAGTAAACGAAGGGGTGAGCCCGGTCTCAGAGCTGCCTGTGGGACTATGCATCGGAGCTGTTTGCCCCAGCAAAGTCCATCCTTTTCCTTCTGCTCTCTGAGCTGAGCTCAGTAAATGAAGTTGTGCAGACCCCTGGCCTGCCCCCATGAGGCTGTTTCAGCCCCCCCCCCCAAGACTTCAGTTTCTTCCTTTTCTCAGCCTGGTGAACTCATCCCAAAGCCTGAATGGGCAACAACTGGAGGGCACTGGTTTTTCAGCCTTGGCAGCTTGGAGATGGGTGGACTTCAACTCCAGGGTTCCCCAGCCAGCGTGCATGAACTTCGACGCCCAGAATTCAGCGTGCTTGGACTTCAACTCCCAGAATTCAGCATGGTTTGACTTCAACTTCCAGAATTCAGCGTGCTTGGACTTCAACTCCCAGGATTCAGCAGGTATGAACTTCGACTCCCAGAATTCAGCGTGCTTGGAGTTCAACTCCCAGAATTCAGCATGGTTTGACTTCAACTTCCAGAATTCAGCATGCTTTCTTCAACTCCCAGAATTCAGCATTCTTTGACTTCAACTCCCAGAATTCAGCATGCATGAACTTCAACTCCCAGAATTCAACATGCTTTCTTCAACTCCCAGAATTCAGCATGCTTTGACTTCAACTCCCAGAATTCAGCATTCTTTGACTTCAACTCCCAGAATTCAGCATGCTTGTTCAACTCCCAGAATTCAGCATGCTTGAACTTCAACTCCCAGAATTCAGCATTCTTTGACTTCAACTCCCAGAATTCAGCATGGTTTGACTTCAACTTCCAGAATTCAGCATGCTTGTTCAACTCCCAGAATTCAGCATGCTTGAACTTCAACTCCCAGAATTCAGCATTCTTTGACTTCAACTCCCAGAATTCAGCATTCTTTTGACTTCAACTCCCAGAATTCAGCATGCTTGTTCAACTCCCAGAATTCAACATGCTTGAACTTCAACTCCCAGAATTCAGCATTCTTTGACTTCAACTCTCAGAATTCAGCATGGTTTGACTTCAACTCCAAGGATTCCCCACCCAGCATGCATGGACTTCAACTCCCAAAATTTTCCAGCCAGAATATGTGAACTTCCAATTCCCAGAATCTCCCAGCCGGCGTGCATGGACTTCAACTCCCAGAATTCCTCAGTCAGCCATGGGAATTCCCCACCCCTTAAAGTTGCCAAGTTGGGGAAAAAAAACCATCTATGTAATTTGTTTTGCTGCTGAAAAATGTTTAAAAACGAAGCTTTCCCACGGTATCCGATTTCTTAATCCCTCTTTGGGATCCCTTCTCATCTGGTTCCCGTGTTTATTTTTCTACAAATCTATTTCCTGCTCGGTCAGATTGGTCTTCCCTTCCCTTCTTCCTTTTCTGGATCGTTCTTCCCCAGTCACTCCTTCCCAAATACGCCCCCCCCCCAAAAAAAAGGGGGGGCTGCAAGAGAGTTAAAAGAAATCGGCTTAAATCTGGGGATCTTCAAATTTGGCAACTCTTGTGGACTTCAACTCCCAGAATTCCCCAGCTAGCCATAAGTTGTGGTCATAAGTTGAGGGTCTACCTGTATATTTTATGTCCCCCCCCCCCGACTGCTGTGTCTCCTCTGTATGTATCTAACGCTAATATAATACACTATTATGTGAAAAGTGGCAATTTGTAATTTGATAAGCAGAATAAAAGTGGTGCGTTTGCCATTAGAAGCATCTGATTAGATAACATAGAGAGGAATTAAGAGAGAAGAATTTCAGGAATGAAAAATAACGACTCATTTTGAAAATGAAGAGACAAGAAGATCATCAGCCATGTTCCTAGTATAGAATTTCTCCACTTGGGCAACTTTAAGACAAGGTGGACTTCAATTCCCAGAATTCCCCAGCCAGCCATGCTGGCTGGGGGATTCTGGGAGTTGAAGTCCACCTGTCTTAAACTTATCCAGGTTGAGAAACAGTACTCTAATCCAGGGGTCTTCAAACATGGCCCTTTTATGACTTGTGGACAGCCATTTGTCCAAAATGGTATAGGGTATCCTGCCTGAGCACGGGGTTGGACTAGATGACCTCCAAGGTCCCTTCCAACTTTATCATTATTATTATTATTATTATAACTCCCAGAATTCTCCGGCAAGCCTTAGTTTACTCTCTTGCAATCCCTTCCTCTGCAATCTCTCCGCTTTAGTAGGAGGGGAAAAAAACAACAACAACAATAATCCAGGCATGCCTGGCTGAGGAATTCTGGGAGTTGAAGTCCACAAGTCATCAAAGGGCCACCTTTGAAGACCCCCCTGCCCTAGTCTACGGTCTTCCTTCACTGCCCATTTTAAGTAAATTAGGCCCAAAATTTCTTCTGCCAAAGGCACTTCCCGGGCACTCAATTAAATAAAGCTTTTCAATAAATATATTCTTCTACTAAAATCAGGGAAGGCAAAAACCCAACAGCATTCAACTTCACACATTACAGATTTGGCAGCATTAGAACTCACCTCCCCACCCACCACCCACAGATAGCAACGAGAGAGAATAGAAACATAAGATTTGGAGGCTGACATACTTGTGGCTAAAAAGTCTGGTTCTCTTTCAAAATCCCTGCACTTCAAACAAGTAGCTCTTCAGGTGACATCTTTCCCATTAAACTTCTCTCTGAGTTGCTAGATGTCTAAATGCAGGGAGAACTGCAGATTCGAACCAGGGCATTCCTGACAGGCCTGTGCTGGCTATTTGGGGAGGGAGGATGACCCAGAGATTGGCAGAGGGAGGAACAGCAAAATTATTCATCATTTCCGGGTGCTGGAGGATGGGGCATTCTGGGAGTTGAAGTCCATTCCTCTTATTAGGGGACTGGAGGCTAAAGCATATAAGGAACGGTTGCTGGAATTGGGTATGTCTAGTTTAATGAAGAGAAGGACGAGGGGGGACAGGATAGCAAGTGTTCCAGTATCTCAGGAGCTGCCCCAAAGAAGAGGGAGTCAAGCTATTCTCCAAAGCCCCTGAAGGCAGGACAAGAAGCAACGGATGGAAACTAATCAAGGAGAGAAGCAACCTAGAACTAAGGAGAAACTTCCTAACAGTGAGGACAATTAAGCAGTGGAACAACCTGCCTCCAGAAGCGGTGAATGCTCCAACACTGGAAGTTTTTAAGAAGAGACTGAACAACCATTTGTCCAAAATGGTATAGGGTTACCTCCCTGAGCAGGGGGTTGGACTAGATGACCTTGAAGGTCCCTTCCAACTTTACTATTATTATTATTACTATTACTATTACTATTATTATTATTATTATTATTAATTATAGGGGCCAAGGTTGAAAATGTGGGTAAATTTACTGCAAAACCCAGAAATAAATTCATACAGGCAGCCCCGGAGTTACAACTGTTCCTTTAGCGACCGTTCAAAATTACAACGGCACTGAAAAAAGGGGACTTGCGACCGGTCCTCACACTTATGACTGCTGGTCACATGATCAAAATACGGGCGCTTGGCAACCGGTGTGTATTTACGACGGGTTGCAGCGTCCCGGGACATGTGATCCCCTTTTGTGACCTGACCAGCTGGCTTCCTCAACAAAACAAGTCAGATTCACTTAATGACCAAGAGGGATTCATTTAGCAACCGGGCAAGAAATGTCGTCAAATCAGGTGTGACTCACTTTAACAAAGGTCCCGCTTAGCGATGGAAATTCTGGTGTCAAATACCGTCGTTTTAAATCAAGGAAGTGGACTAAGCATAGTGTGTGTTTCTTTGAACGCCTTCCAAGAAAGGAAAGAGCGAGATCGTGTAAACGATTCCATCTGTAAAACCAGGACATTCGTTCGGGAAACTCCATATCCGCCTTGCTAAAATATATATTTTGAGCCTGGGGTGAGTGAAAAACAGCAGCAGCCTCCAATTCTTATCTGTTTCTTCCCTTCTTTGATTTCTTTCCTTTTTAAAGCACTTATAAAATATCAGAAGAGGTGACGATATGGGACTGGATAGAAGTGAATTTGGATGTGCAGCTAGTCCTCAAGCTATAGCCATTCATTTAGTGCAGGGGTAGGCAACCTTGGCTCTTTTATGACTTGTGGACTTCAACTCCCAGAATTCCTCAGCCAGCATGGGGGAACTATGGCCCCTTCATGACTTGCGGACTTCAACTCCCAGAATTCCTCAGGTAGGGTGCGAGAACTGTGGCCCCCTTGATGACTGGTGGACTTCAACTCCCAGAATTCCTGAGCTAGCATGGGGGAACTATGGCCCCTTCGTGACTGGTGGACTTCAACTCCCAGAATTCCTCAACCAGCCTGGGGGAACTATGGCCCCCTCATGACTTGTGGACTTCAACTCCCAGAATTCCTCAGCCAGCATGGGGGAACTATGGCCCCTTCATGACTGGAGGACTTCAACTCCCAGAATTCCTCAACCAGCCTGGGGGAACTATGGCCTCTTCATGACTTCAACTCCCAGAATTCCTGAGCCAGAGTGGGGGAACTATGGCCCCCTTCATGACTGGTGGACTTCAACTCCCAGAATTCCTGAGCCAGCCTGGCTCAGCTTGGAAACCTCTCCCTTTCCCCTCAGTGTGGCTGGCTCAGGAATTCTGGGAGTTGAAGTCCGCCAGTCACAAAAGAGCCCAGGTTGCCTACCTCTGGCCTAGGCCCAGGCCGCTTTATGACTCGTGGACTTCAACTCCCAGAATTCCTCAGCCAGAGTGGGGGAACTATGGCCCCCTCATGACTCGTGGACTTCAACTCCCAGAATTCCTGAGCCGGCATGGCTCAGCTTGGAAACCTCTCCCTTTCCCCTCAGCATGGCTGGCTCAGGAATTCTGGGAGTTGAAGTCCACGAGTCACAAAAGAGCCAAGGTGGCCCACCCCTGGCTTTAGGCCATTGTGGTTGAAAAGGCACAGAGTGGAAAAATGTAAATATATATATATATATATATATATATATATATGGTGGGGGGAGAGAGGAGGAAGCTGAAAGGGAAAATTGTTGGCATCCTGGCTAGATCCTCTAAATGAGGTGCCCGAGAAGATCACGGTTACGCCAGATGTGCAATTAAAGGCATGCAAAGTGGAAAGGGCTGTGCGGCCGTGACTCCCCCTCCCCCAAATCTAGGGACTCCCCCTCGCCCCGGACACCCCCATTCTGAAGTTTCTCTGAACTTTGGGTGGAGGGCGACACCCCAGAATCTAAATCTGACGTGTCTCTCTCTCTCCCTCCCTCCGCGAATCCGGGGAAGGGTCCTTTCCAAGGGGAAGGGGCAGAAAAGACCCCCTGAAAGAGCCTTGGAACCCCCACCCCTCCAGAAATACCTTCCCTAGACAGCTGGAGGGGGGGGGCTGTTTGCTGAAAGATTGCGCAACCGGTTGTGGAAGGGGGACAGTAGTCCGGCCTGGGCGGGAGAGTCCCGGGGAGGTGGAGGAGCCGCGCGGCGGGGCGCCCCCTTCAGAGGTCAGTGCTGGCCTTGGCGGTCAGCGCCTGGATGCGGTTGGAGCTGCAGCCCTTGCAGAGGATGTGGCCGTCCAGCGGGTAGCAGCCCTGGTTGTCGCCTTCCGACAGGAGGCCCCCGCAGTCCTGCAGGGAGACACGGGAGGGGAAGGGTTGGGGCGAGAAAGGGGAAGTGGGTTAGGGGTCCTGCGGCTTCCCCCGGGGTCGGACACAACCAGGGTGTGGCTCTCCTTGCAAGGAGTGGGGGGGGGATCCGAGGTGTGAGGCCGAAAGGCCCGGGCGCTGACCGGGCGGGGACGGCCCTTCGCTTGAAAGGGGCTCAGCTTTGTCCGGGTTGCAAGCCCGATTCCCATCTGCTGACCCCCCCTGGGGTATTTCTAGAGGCCGAGGGCAAGTTAGGGCATGGATTTCTCCTTCCTCTCCCTCCCTTTCCTTCACTTCTTTCTTCTCTGTCCCTCTCCTCTTTCTCCCTCCCTCCCTCCCTTCTCTTCCTTCCTCCCTCCCTCTCTCCTTCCTTCCTTCTCTTTCTCTCCTCTTCCTCCCTCCCTCCTCTTCCTCTCCTCTTCCTCCCTTTCTCTTCCTCCCTCTCCCCTTCCTCCCCTTCCTTCTTCCCTTCCATCCTTCTTTCCTTCCTTCTTTCCTTCCCTTCTTTCCTCTGTCCCTCTCCTCTTTCTCCCTCCCTCCCTCCCTCCCTTCATTCTTTCTCTCATTTTCCTCCCTCCCTCCCCTCTTTCCTTTCTCCCTCCCTCCTTTCCTTCCTTCCTTCCTCCCTTCCTCCCTCCTCTTCCTCTTCTCTTCCTCCCTTCCTCTTCCTTCCTTCCCTTCCTTTCATTCCTAGCTCCTTCCATCCTTCTTCCTCCCTCCCTCCCTTCCTTCCATTCCTAGCTCCTTTCTCTTCCTTCCACTCCCCTTCCTTCCCTCTCTCCCCCTTCCTTCTTTCCTCTCCTTCCTCCCTCTCTTCCTCTCTTCCTCCTGTTCCTCCCTCTCTCTCTCCTTCCTTCATCCCTTCCTTCCTTTCATTCCATCCTTCCTTCCTCTTCTCCCTCTCCTCCTCCTTCCTTCCTTCGATTCCTAGCTCCTTCCTTCTTCCTTCCTCCCTCATTTTCTTCCTTCCTCTCCCCTTCCTTCCTTCCCTCCCTCTCTCCACTTCATTCCTTCCTTCCTCCCTCTTCCTCCCTCCCTCCCTCTCCTCTTCTTCCCTCTTCCCTTCCTTCCCTTCCTTCCTTCCTTCCTTCCTTCCTTCCTTCCTTCCTTCCTTCCTTCCATTCCTAGCTCCTTCCTTCGTTCTTCCTCCCTCCCTCCCTTCCTTCCACTCCTAGCGTCCTTCCTTCTCATTCCCATCTCCCTCCTTCCTCTCCCCTTCCTTCCTTCCTTCTTTCCTCTCCCCTCCCTCCCTCCCTCCCTTTGCTACCTTCTTCTTTCCTTCTCATTCCCATCTCCTTCCTTCTTCCTCCTTTCCTCCCATTTTTCTTTTCCTCCCTTTCTCTTCCCTTCCCTTCCTGAGGAGGTCTCACCCTTGAAGTCCACCCATCTCCACCCAGCCCACCTTGAGCAGGGCTGTTTTATTCCAGCTGAAGGCTGAACTGGGGTTTGGGCAGCCAAGCTGACTTAAACTAGGATGTTTCGCCCTTTCCGCGAGGCCAGGATTCTGTGCTTCCTGCAAAAAGCCCTCCTGGGAAGACGGCCGGAGGCCTCCTAAGTTCCACTCAAAGGGGGGGGGGGCAAAGCAAGAGAGGGAGGGGGAGGGGGCTGGAGGCACCAACCTCACACCGGTAGCACTGGACATGGAAGTCGCGGTCCAAGGCCACGATCCGGACGGTTTCCTCCTGGCCCTGGGCGGGCATGATGGGCTCCTTGCAGACGGAGCATCGTGGGGCAAATTTCCTGGGGGGAGGAGGAGGAGGAGAATTATCCACAATTCAATATTTGGGTAGACAAAGAAAAGTCTTAAGCGTTAGATCCACTTAAACCCTGGAACAGATTGGATTAGAATAGATCCAATAGATTATTATGATTATTATTATGGATCGTCGCACAGTCAGCCAGATGTTCAGACTGGATTTGGCATTTTTGTCTACCCATCGAGTCCTTCCCAAGGACCTGGGATAGGCAGATGTGGATGTTTGACGGTATTACAGACCTCGTCGCAGGATGGAAGCCGTTCCTAGTAAGGCCGCCTTTTGCAATTGACTAATAGCGAATTTGTCAATGCCGATGATGGTGTCCAAGTGGTGCTCCAGTTGTTTTGGGATTGCACCCGAGGCACCTATTACTATTGGTACTACCCTGGCTTGCCTTTGCCCCAGTCTTTCTATTTCTATTTGTAGGTCTTTGTATTTTGTTATCTTCTCCAGTTGTTGTTATTATTATTATTATTATTATTATTATTATTATTATTATTATTATTATTATTATTATTATTATTATGGATCATCGCACAGTCAGCCAGATGTTCAGACTGGGTTTCGCATTTTTGTCTACCTATCGAGTCCTTCCCAAGGACCTGGGATAGGCAGATGTGGATGTTTGATGGTATTACAGATAATCGTCGCAGGATGGAAGCGGTTCCTAGTAAGGCCGCCTTTTGCAATTGACTAAGGGGGAATTTGTCAATGCCGATGATGGTGTCCAAGTGGTGCTCCAGTTCTTTTGGGATTGCACCCAAGGCGCCTGTTACTATTGGTACCGCCCTTGCTTGCCTTTGCCCCAGTCTTTCTATTTCTATTTGTAGGTCTTTGTATTTTATGATCTTCTCCAGTTCTTTCTCGTCTATTCTGCCGTCTCCAGGCACTGCCACGTCCACCATCCAGACTATTTTGTCTTTCTTATCGACAATTGTTAAGTCCGGGGTGTTAAGTTAGTAATCCGGTTGTTAAGTGAATCCGGTTCTCCCGTTGACTTTGCTTGTCAGAAGTTGGCAAAAGGGGATCAGGTGACTCCACCCCCCCCCCGGGACGCTACGACCGTCATAAACAAGAGTCAGTTGCCCAGCGTCTGAGTTTTGATCACGTGACCACGGGGATCCTGCGACGGCCATTAAGGGTGAAAAAGAGTCAGAAGTCGCTTTTTTCAGTGCCGTTGTAACTTTGGACGGTCACTAAGCGAACTGTCGTAAGTCAAGGACATCTTGTACGGAGGGATTAGACTGGGAGAGGAGCAGGTGAGAAAGAAACTCAAGATTTCCTTGTCTTGATGCTCTTTGGTATAAGGCAGGGGTAGGCAACCTGGGCTCTTTTATGACGCATGGACTTCAACTCCCAGAATTCCTGAGCCAGCTGTGCTGAGGGGAAAGGGAGAGGTTCCCAAGTTGAGCCATGCTGGCTGAGGAATTCTGGGAGTTGAAGTCCATGAGTCATAAAAGAGCCAAGGTTGCCTACCCCTGTACTAGGCCGCTTTATGACTCGTGGACTTCAACTCCCAGAATTCCTGAGCCAGCCATGCTGAGGGAAAAGGGAGAGGTTCCCAAGCTGAGCCATGCTGACACAGGAATTCTGGGAGTTGAAGTCCAGAGTCATGAAGGGGCCATAGTTCCCCCACGCTGGCTGAGTAATTCTGGGAGTTGAAGTCCGGAAGTCATGAAGGGGCCATAGTTCCCCCATGCTGGCTGAGGAATATGGGAGTTGAAGTCCATGAGTCATGAAGGGGCCATAGTTCCCCCATGCTGGCTCAGGAATTCTGGGAGTTGAAGTCCTCCAGTCATGAAGGGGCCATAGATTCCCCATGCTGGCTGAGGAATTCTGGGAGTTGAAGTCCACCAGTCATAAAAGAGCCGAGGTTGCCTACCCCTGGTATAAGGGGAAGAAGAGGGATTCTTGGCCAGGCATTCAAGATATTAAACAAGGAATACAGGCCTGGTGTTCTGTTAAACCGGGCTTCATCCTGTTGTGTGAACTCAACCCAGGTTTATTTTTCCTTCCTGTATCCCCCCATCCCACCCCACCGTTTCTCCAGCCCTCCGGAAGCTCTGCAAAAAAAATAATAAAAAAAAAATCTCGCGTCCCACCTGTGGAAATCCTCGATGCAATGAATGTTTCCGCCAGCATCCACGGTGAACGAGATGCCGTCCAAGCTCCGGGCGCAAATCACACAGGTGAAGCAGTGAGGGTGGTAAGCTTTACCGGTGGCCCGCAGGATGCGCTCCATGATGGGCTTGGCACAGACGCTGCACTGCTCCAGGGTGTCCTGCAGATGGGGGGAGAAGGAGGGGAATCGGTCAGCAACGGCGTTTGCGTGCTCTTTCCTGGTCTGAAGGCTGCTCTGCTGCTTTTATGGTTTTGAACATTTTAATTGTAATGTATGTTTTGAATGGCGAGCGGGCCAGGGTTTGCTGAGGTGGCTGTAGAAATCAATCAATCAATCAATCAATCAATCAATCAATCAATCAATCAATCAATCAATCAATCAATCAATCAATCAAAATCAATCAAAATCAATCAATCAATCAATCAATCAATATCAATCAATCAATCATTCAAACATGCAGCCATAGTTTTTGCAGAAGTTTCATGACCCAGCTAGATAACATCACTAGTGGTAGAAGGGAGGAGGAGGAGGAGGAGGAGAAGAAAGGGAGGAGGAGGAGGAGAAAAGGAAGAGAAAGGGAGAAGGAGAAAGGGAGGAAGAGGAGAAAAAAGGGAGGAGGAGGAGAAAGGGAGGAGAAGGAGAAGAAAGGGAGAAGGACGAGGATAAAAGGAGGAGGAGGAGAAGGAGGAGGAGAAAGGGAGGAAGAGGAGAAAAAAGGGAGGAGGAGGAGAAAGGGAGAAGGAGAAGAAAGGGAGAAGGACGAGGATAAAAGGAGGAGGAGGAGAAGGAGGAGGAGAAAGGGAGGAAGAGGAGAAAAAAGGGAGGAGGAGGAGAAAGGGAGGAGAAGGAGAAGAAAGGGAGAAGGACGAGGATAAAAGGAGGAGGAGGAGAAGGAGGAGGAGAAAGGGAGGAAGAGGAGAAAAAAGGGAGGAGGAGGAGAAGAAAGGGAGAAGGAGGATAAAAGGAGGAGGAGGAGAAGAAAGGGAGGAGGAAGAGGAGAAGGGAGGAGGAGGAGAAAGGGAGGAGGAGGAGTAAGAGACGTTTGATTACCCAACTAGGTAACATTATCAATGTTAATCCTTTCAACCCAGAGCAAGAAATATTCCGCTTTATTAGTTTATCCTCTCCCCAAATGTTGCTGGACAGATCATGAACTATGCAAAGTCCATTTCTGAGAAAGGCCGAGCATCCCAGCTCGCTCTCAGCACAATCCCGTCCCTTGCATTCAGACAACCCCAATTATCAACGGAATCCGTCTTCTTAGTTCTCCCAATCTGTGCAAAGTGTCCATACGATCTGAATAACAATAATAACAATAACAATAGCAATAACAACAACAACAATAGTAATAATAATAATAACAGCAACGAGACGACATTAGTTATACACTCCCTGTTGTCCAGGACTTTTTCATTACTAGCCTCAATTACGTCCTCCGGGTTACTTGGTGGCCTCCCATCCTAACCCGGCTTACAAACTTACAATCTGTTTAACGGCCGTTTCAAATTGGAACCGCCCTGAAAAAAAAGGGACTTAGGCCTGTTTTTCACGCTTAAACCGAATCACACCGTTGTTAAGCGAAACACACGGTTGTTAAGTGAATCACACGGCTTCCCTCCTCCCCGATTTTGCTTGTCGGAAGCCGGCTGCGGAGGTGGCCAAACGGGGCTCGCTCCACCCAGGGGGTCTTCGACCCTCGTTAAGTCCATGCCAAGCTGCCCGAAATTTGACCCTGCGACCTGAGAGACGCTGCGACGGTCGCAAGTGTGAGGACCCGTCGTAAGCGTCATTTTTCGGTGCCGTTGGCAACTTCGGCGCCTAAAGAAAAGGATTGCATATTGAGGACTGGCTTGCTGCTCAGTTTCAGGTGGGTTTCCCGTGGGGATGCATCGACGGTCGTAAGTGCGAGGACCTTTTTTTGAGGGCTCCGGTTAATTCGGAACGATCCTTAAGGGAACGGTTGCAAGTCAAGGACGACCTGCGTGCTCTTTCTAGGAGGGGCAGTTCTGCAGCGGGGGTCTTCCAGAGGGGCGGGGACTACAAACCCCAGCATCCTGAGCCATGGAAAGGACTCTGGGGTGGGGGGAAACCCCACCCCCCCAGAGGCACCCTGGTTATTCCCCTCGCCCAGCATTTTGTGGTGCTGAAGATGTCAAATCACAGCTGGCGACGCTGTTCGAGCCGGCATGGGGTCCCGACATGCACGGATTCGCATCTCGGGCCTCCCGGCGTGTCTCCCACACAAATGTCACACCAGACAAGCACAACCTTTGATTCACGCAGGCTAAGCGGAGGGTTGCTACAGCCGGCGAGAAAGCTCGTCCACAAAGGTGCTTTTTTTTTTTTCAACAGGCAAACCGGACTTTCTTATTTTTCTTTGAAGACGTTTCGCTTCTCCTCCCAGAAGCTTCTTCGGCTCTAGACTGGATGGCAGGGAAAGGGAAGGATTTATACTCCTTGCAGACAGCTGGTCCTTTGCCTTCTTTGTAGAGGGTCGTTGAGGCCACCTGGGGGCTTACCTGTGTCCCCGGGGTCACCTGAGTGGTGCAAATGGGTGTTTTGCCAACAAGGTCCCTGCCAGCCCTACGATTCTATGATCCTGGGCAGGGGGTGGACTAGAGGACCTCCGAGGTCCCTTCCACTGCTAAGATTCTAGGATTCCATGATCCTGAGCAGGGGGTGGACTAGAGGACCTCCGAGGTCCCTTCCTGCCCTAGGATTCTATGATTCCATGATCCTGAGCAGGGGGTGGACTAGAGGACCTCCGAGGTCCCTTCCACTGCTAGGATTCTATGATTCCATGATCCTGAGCAGGGGGTAGACTAGAGGACCTCTGAGGTCCCTTCCAGCCCTAGGATTCTAGGATTCCATGATCCTGAGCAGGGGGCTGGACTAGAGGACCTCCGAGGTCCCTTCCACTGCTAGGATTCTAGGATTCCATGATCCTGAGCAGGGGGTGGACTAGAGGACCTCGGAGGTCCCTTCCAGCCCTAGGATTCTAGGATTCCATGATCCTGAGCAGGGGGCTGGACTAGAGGACCTCCGAGGTCCCTTCCACTGCTAGGATTCTATGATTCCATGATCCTGAGCAGGGGGTAGAGGACCTCTGAGGTCCCTTCCAGCCGTAGGATTCTAGGATTCCATGATCCTGAGCAGGGGGTAGACTAGAGGACCTCGGAGGTCCCTTCCAGCCCTAGGATTCTAGGATTCCATGATCCTGAGCAGGGGGCTGGACTAGAGGACCTCCGAGGTACCTCCCAGCATTAGAATTCTATGATTCCATAATCTTAAGCAGGGGGTGGACTAGAGAATCTCGGAGGTCCCTTCCAGCCCTAGGATTCTAGGATTCCATGATCCTGAGNGGGAGGAGGAGGAGGAGGAGAAAGGGAGGAGGAGGAGGAGAAAGGGAGGAGGAAGAGAAAGGGAGAAGGAGGAGGAGGAGGAGGAGAAAGGGAGGAGGAGGAGAAAGGGAGGAAGAGAAAGGGAGGAGGAGGAGGAGAAAGGGAGGAAGAGGAGGAGGAGAAAGGAGGAGAAAGGGAGGAGGACTATGGAGTCCTTGGTGCTCTCTGAGTTGGGTTGTTTTCTCACAGACGTTTGATTACCCAACTAGGTAACATTATCAATGTTAATCCTTTCAACCCAGAGCAAGAAATATTCCACTTTCTTAGTTTATCCTCTCCCCAAATGTTGCTGGACAGATCATGAACTATACAAAGTCCATTTCTGAGAAAGGCCGAGCATCCCTGCTCGCTCTCAGCACAATCCCATACGTCGCATTCAGACAACCCCAATTATCAACGGAATCCGTCTTCTTAGTTCTCCCAATCTGTGCAAAGTGTCCATACAATCTTAATAACAATAATAACAATAACAATAACAACAACAACAACAATAATAATAATAATAATAACAGCAACGAGACAACATTAGTTATCCACTCCCTGTTGTCCAGGACTTTTTCATTACTAGCCTCAATTACGTCCTCCGGGTTACTTGGTGGCCTCCCATCCTAACCCGGCTTACAAACTTACAATCTGTTTAACGGCCGTTTCAAATCGGAACCGCCCTGAAAAAAAAGGGACTTAGGCCTGTTTTTCACGCTTAAACCGAATCACACCGTTGTTAAGCGAAACACACGGTTGTTAAGTGAATCACACGGCTTCCCTCCTCCCCGATTTTGCTTGTCGGAAGCCGGCTGCGGAGGTGGCCAAACGGGGCTTGCTTCACCCAGGGGGTCTTCGACCCTCGTGAAGTCCATGCCAAGCTGCCCGAAATTTGACCCTGCGACCTGAGAGACGCTGCGACGGTCGCAAGTGTGAGGACCCGTCGTAAGCGTCATTTTTCGGTGCCGTTGGCAACTTCGGCGCCTAAAGAAAAGGATTGCATATTGAGGACTGGCTTGCTGCTCACTTTCAGGTGGGTTTCCCGTGGGGATGCATCGGCGGTCGTAAGTGCGAGGACCTTTTTCTGAGGGCTCCGGTTAACTCGAAACGATCCTTAAGGGAACGGTTGTAAGTCAAGGACGACCTGCGTGCTCTTTCTAGGAGGGGCAGTTCTGCAGCGGGGGTCTTCCAGAGGGGCGGGGACTACAAACCCCAGCATCCTGAGCCATGGAAAGGACTCTGGGGTGGGGGGAAACCCCACCCCCCCAGAGGCACCCTGGTTATTCCCCTCGCCCAGCATTTTGCGGTGCTGAAGATGTCAAATCACAGCTGGCGACGCTGTTCGCGCCGGCATGGGGTCCCGACAAGCACGGATTCGCATCTCGGGCCTCCCGGCGTGTCTCCCACACAAATGTCACACCAGACAAGCACAACCTTTGATTCACGCAGGCTAAGCGGAGGGTTGCTACAGCCGGCGAGAAAGCTCGTCCACAAAGGTGCTTTTTTTTTTTTTTCAAGAGGCAAACCGGACTTTCTTATTTTTCTTTGAAGACGTTTCGCTTCTCCTCCCAGAAGCTTCTTCAGCTCTAGACTGGAGGGTGGGGAAAGGGAAGGATTTATACTCCTTGCAGACAGCTGGTCCTTTGCCTCCTTTTAGAGGGTCGTTGAGGCCACTTGGGGGCTTACCTGTGTCCCCGGGGTCACCTGAGTGGTGCAAATGGGTGTTTTGCCAACAAGGTCCCTGCCAGCCCTACGATTCCATGATCCTGAGCAGGGGGTGGACTAGAGGACCTCCGAGGTCCCTTCCACTGCTAAGATTCTAGGATTCCATGATCCTGAGCAGGGGGTGGACTAGAGGACCTCCGAGGTCCCTTCCTGCCCTAGGATTCTATGATTCCATGATCCTGAGCAGGGGGCTGGACTAGAGGACCTCCAAGGTCCCTTCCAGCCCTAGGATTCTAGGATTCCATGATCCTGAGCAGGGGGCTGGACTAGAGGACCTCCAAGGTCCCTTCCAGCCCTAGGATTCTAGGATTCCATGATCCTGAGCAGGGGGCTGGACTAGAGGACCTCTGAGGTCCCTTCCACTGCTAGGATTCTATGATTCCATGATCCTGAGCAGGGGGTAGAGGACCTCTGAGGTCCCTTCCAGCCGTAGGATTCTAGGATTCCATGATCCTGAGCAGGGGGTGGACTAGAGGACCTCGGAGGTCCCTTCCAGCCCTAGGATTCTAGGATTCCATGATCCTGAGCAGGGGGCTGGACTAGAGGACCTCCGAGGTACCTCCCAGCATTAGAATTCTATGATTCCATAATCTTAAGCAGGGGGTGGACTAGAGAATCTCGGAGGTCCCTTCCAGCCCTAGGATTCTAGGATTCCATGATCCTGAG
>NW_015389793.1:27721-31026 GCF_001527695.2 Protobothrops mucrosquamatus | reverse complement strand
GACTAGAGGACCTCGGAGGTCCCTTCCAGCCCTAGGATTCTAGGATTCCATGATCCTGAGCAGGGGGCTGGACTAGAGGACCTCCGAGGTACCTCCCAGCATTAGAATTCTATGATTCCATAATCTTAAGCAGGGGGTGGACTAGAGAATCTCGGAGGTCCCTTCCAGCCCTAGGATTCTAGGATTCCATGATCCTGAGCAGGGGATGGACTAGAGGACCTTTGAGGTCCCTTCCAGCCCTAGGATTCTAGGATTCCATGATCCTGAGCAGGGGATGGACTAGAGGACCTTTGAGGTCCCTTCCAGCCCTAGGATTCTAGGATTCCATGATCCTGAGCAGGGGGTGGACTAGAGGACCTCTGAGGTACCTCCCAGCCTTAGAATTCTATGGTTCCATGATCCTGAGCAGGGGGCTGGACTAGAGGACCTCCAAGGTACCTCCCAGCCCTAGGATTCTATGATTCCACGTTCTTAAGTAGGGGGCTGGACTAGAAGATCTCCAGGGTCCCTCCCAAACCTGTTCTTCTGTTAAGCGCTGCTGTTTTTTCCTCTCTTTTTAATCTATTCAGCTGCTCTTCTTCCCTTGCTCCAGAAGTCTCTGCTAATAAAAGTTTGCTGCGGTCGGATAAATTGCTGGAGCTGCTTTGGAAGGATGACTCAAACCCACAGATGGGGAAAGAGAGAGGGAGAGAGGGAAAGAGAAAGAGAGAGAGAGAAAGGAGAAGGCTGCAGTTTGCCAATGGCTTTTAAAAACCCTCTCTGGGCACCTGATGACTCACTGTTTTTCCAGGCTCCCATCTTCCCGTTTGGGGACCGACGACGGGAAAGTGAGAAGCGTCTGCAGAAAACAAAAGGTGGATTTCGCCGAGCAGAATGACGTTTCTGCACCAGCAGAGATGGTTTAAATTAAAACATGGTTTCCCTTTTGAATTTTGCAAGGAGCCGGAAAAACCCTCCTTGGCAGCCATACGTGAATATCTAAGGAAACTGCAGATCTTTGCAAGCCAAGAATGGTGGCTGGAACTGGGTCTGTCCAGTTTAACGAAGAGAAGGACGAGGGGGGACAGGATAGCAGTCTTCCAGTATCTCAGGGGCTGCCCCAAAGAAGAGGGAGTCAAGCTATTCTCCAAAGCGCCTGGAGGCAGGACAAGAAGCAACGGGTGGAAACTAATCAAGGAGAGAAGAAGCAACCTAGAACTAAGGAGAAACTTCCTGATAGTGAGGACAATTAACCAGTGGAACAGCTTGCCACCAGAAGTTGTGGGTGCTCCAACTGGAGGTTTTTAAGAAGAGACTAGACAGCCATTTGTCTGAAATGGTCTAGGGCAGTGATGGCGAACCTTTTAGAGACCGAGTGCCCAAAAACTGGCCCCGCCCCCGCTCCACCCCCTGCCCCGCGCCCACCCTGCCTGCCCGCAGGGTCACTCACCGCCTCCAGGGCCTGCTGCAGATCGCTCAGGCAGCTCACCAGCGCTGTGGCGGCCACGCACTCTGCCCGCGCCCCGCAGCATCAACTGTGCGCAATGGGGCATGAGGGCAGAGTCTTGTCTATGCTGCCTGGCTGCCATGTCCTTGGCTGTGCTGCTCCGCGTGGGCCATGCTCGGGGGCGACTCTCCTCCAGGGGGGCTGCTGGTGAGGAGGCAAGGCTGGGGCAACGGCACATGTGCCCACAGAGAGGGCTCTGAGTGCTGCCTCTGGCACGTGTGCCATAGGTTCGCCACCACTGGTATAGGGTTTCCTGCCTGAGCAGGGGGTTGGACTAGAAGACCTCCAAGGTCCCTTCCAACTCTGCTATTCTATTCTATTCTATTCTATTCTATTCTATTCTATTCTATTCTATTCTATTCTATTCTATTCTATTCTATTCTATTATTTCTTTCTTATTCTATTCTATTCTATTCTATTCTATTCTATTCTATTCTATTCTATTCTATTCTATTCTATTCTATTCTATTCTATTCTATTATTTCTTTCTTATTCTATTCTATTCTATTCCATTCCATTCCATTCCATTCCATTCCATTCCATTCCATTCTATTCTATTCTATTATTTCTTTCTTATTCTATTCTATTCTATTCTATTCTATTCTATTCTATTCTATTCTATTCTATTCTATTCTATTCTATTCTATTTCAAATAAATGGCTGTCCAGTCTCTTCCTAAAAACTTCCAGTGTTGGAGCATTCACAGCTTCTGGAGGCAGATGGTTCCACTGGTTAATTGTTCTCACTGTCAGGAAGTTTCTCCTTAGTTCTAGGTTGCTTCTCTCCTGGATGAGTTTCCATCCGTTGCTTCTTGTCCTGCCTTCAGGCGCTTTGGAGAATAGCTTGACTCCCTCTTCTTTGGGGCAGCCCCTGAGATACTGGAACACTGCTATCATGTCACCCCTCGTCCTTCTCTTCGTTAAACTGGACAGACCCAATTCCAGCAACCATTCCTTATATGTTTTAGCCTCCAGTCCCCTGATCATCTTTGTTGCTCTTCTCTGCACTCTTTCCAGAGTCTCAACATCTTTTTTACATCGTGGTGACCAAAACTGGATGCCGTATTCCAAGTGTGGCCTTTCCAAGGCCTTGTAAAGTGGTATTAACACTTCACGTGATCTTGATTCTCTCCCTCTGTTAATGCAGCCTAGCACTGTGTTGGCCTTTTTCGGTGGATTGTTCTCGCTGTCAAGAAATTTCTCCTTAGCAGGGGGCTGGACTAGAAGACCTCCGAGATCCCTTCCAACTCTTGTTTTTCTGTTATTCCTTCCTCCGCCTCCCCCACCCCCCCATTGCTTCTGAGATTAGAAGCAGTTACTGCAAATAGGGATGTTTACCAAGAAGCCGACGCGGCGATTCGCTCCGTAGCGGGGCTGAACCAGCAATCTGCTTTTGCCGCTCGCTATTCAACACGGAATTAAAATAACAGGATTGAAAAGACGGAAAAGCGCGTCGGCTGGGCACCGCACGCACCGCTCCGTCTGTGTACAATTACGGGGAGGGAAGCGCAAACAAATGGGCTGCATTTCAGAACATTTCCCTTTCAGGGTCCAATTTTTTTTCCCCCCCTCCTGGGTGAAAGACTAATCAGCCCTTGGCGGGGAGACAGGTGTTTTGCCAAAGTGGAGCTAAGTAGCCTTTGCGGGTTTGTGTGCCGTTTTCATGCTCGGTACACCTCGGGAAATCGACAGGCAGGCGGTTAGAGTTCGCCTCCTCCCGGAATTTGTCTTACGCCACTTTATTTTTGCAAAAGGGGCTTCTTAAAGCTAATAAAAGAGAGTCTTGGTGGCTCAGGGTTGAAATGGGGGGGGGGGGGGGG
>NW_015389793.1:17085-26526 GCF_001527695.2 Protobothrops mucrosquamatus | reverse complement strand
AGAAGAAGAAGAAGAAGAAGAAGAAGAAGAAGAAGAAGAAGAAGAAGAAGAAGAAGAAGAAGAAGAAGAAGAAGAAGAGGGGGAGGAGGACTGTGGGGTCCTTGTTGCTCTCTGAGTTTGGTGCTTTCCTTGCAGACGTTTCATGACCCAACTAGGCAACGTCATCAGTGCCAGAAGGGAAGGGAGTTTGCAGAGAGGAGGACGAGGAGGAGAACTATGGAGTCCTTGGTGCTCTCTGAGCTGGGTTCTTTTCTCACAGGCTTTTGATTACCCAACTATGTTAATCCTTTCAAGCCCAAACTACAACGCTTGAACAGTCACTAAACGAACGGTCGCTAAGTCGAGGACTGACTGCACAGACAATATCGCGTCTATTAAGCCAGGAGGGCTTCAGAAATCTGTTTTTTCTCTCTCTTCCTTCTGGCTCTTCCTGACCCTCTTGCGGGAAAACAGCAGAGGGCTGTCAAAGCCCATCCAGCACTGCCTCCCTTTCGGAAAGGACGGCCGCCAGATTAATTAAGCTCATTAAAAGAGCATAAAAACACTCGGAGGTGGGAGAACGGGGGGGGGTCTCCGCCTGGCCCTTTCATTATAATTATTAGCTGGGTGATAAAATCACCAATCCGGCGGGTCATAAATTTGCAGCCGCCCCAGCAGGGAATGTAAAGCCACCGGCTCAAACATTCACACAATTTGAAAGGGGGGAAAAAAATAAAATAATCTGGGCTGTTTCAGAGGACAAAAAAGAAAAGAAACAAACAAACAAACAAACAAAAAAAAAAACTCCAACGTTTTGCACAGCAAAAACAAAATAGCCCTTTTCCAGCAGTGAGGAAGCCAGCCTGTCAGGGAGATGGCTGCCCACCTCATTTCTCCAACTGAGGATTTGATCCTTGTAGCAAAACATCACTGGAGGTTTTCAGCCCTTAGTCTGAAATGGTGTAGGGTTTCCTGCCTGAGCAGGGGGTTGGACTAGATGACCTCCAAGGTCCCTTCCAACATTATTATTATTATTAACAACCTGCCTCCAGAAGCGGTGGATGCTCCAACACTGGAAGTTTTTAAGAAGAGACTGGACAGCCCTTTGTCTGAAATGCTTTAGGGTTTCCTGCCTGAGCAGGGGGTTGGACTAGATGACCTACAAGGTCCCTTCCAACATTATTATTATTAACAACCTGCCTCCAGAAGTGGTGAATGCTCCAACACTGGAAGTTTTTAAGAAGAGACTGGACAGCCCTTTGTCTGAAATGCTTTAGGGTTTCCTGCCTGAGCAGGGGATTGGACTAGATGACCTCCGAGGTGCCTTGCTGGAATTGGGTATGTCTAGTTTAATGAAAAAAAAAAAAGGACCAGGGGAGACATGACAGCAGTCTTCCCAATCTCTCAGGGGCTGCCCCAAAGAAGAGGGGGTCAAGCTATTCTCCAAAGCGCCTGAAGGCAGGACGAGAAGCAACCCAAGAGAGAAGCAACCTGGAATTAAGGAGGAATTTCCTGACAGGGAGAATGATTAACCAGTGGAACTGCTTGCCTCCAGAAGTTGTGGCTGCTCCATCACTGGAGGTTTTTAACAAGAGACTGGACAGCCATTTGTCTGAAATGGTATATGGTTTCCTGCCTGAGCAGGGGGTTGGACTAGATGACCTCCAAGGTCCCTTCCAACTACTACTACTACTACTACTACTACTACTACTACTACTACTTCTTCTCCTCCTCCTCCTTCTAGGGTTGGACTAGAAGACCTCCAAGGTCCCTTCCTACTACTACTACTACTACTACTACTACTACTACTACTACTACTTCTTCTTCTTCTTCTTCTTCTTCTTCTTCTTCTTCTTCTTCTTCTTCTTCTTCTTCTTCTTCTTCTTCTTCTTCTTCTTCTTCTTCTTCTTCTTCTTCTTCTTCTTCCTCCTCCTCCTCATTATTATTATTATTATTATTATTATTATTATTATTTTATTATTGTTATTATTACCATCATCATCATCATCATCATCATCATCATCATCACCACAGCTCAATTCATGAAATCAAAGCACCAATGACAAATTTGTAAAGTTGCTAGACTAGAGCTTGGGCTAGGCTGAAAAAAAAATAAATCAAAATGGAACAACAAAGTCCAGTTTGCCTCGTGAAAAAGCATCTTTGGGGAGGGGGGAGAAAATGGGAGGCACGATGATGTACAGATAATCCTCATTTTATAACCGCTCATTTAGCGACCGTTCGGAGTTACAACGGCACTGAAAAAAGTTATGGCCATTTTTCACACTTAACCAGCTTTGCAGCATCCCCGGGGTTATACGATCCAAATTCAGACCGTTGGCAACTGACTCGTATCTATGACGGTCGCAGCATCCCGGGGTCAGGTGACCCCTTTTGTGACCTTCTGACACGGATTCACTTAACATCCAGGTGACTAACTTAAGAATGGCAGGGATTTGCTGGATAACTGTGGCAAGAAAAGTTGTAAAATGGGGCCAAACCCACTTCGCCGACGTCTTGCTTAGCAATGGGAAAATTGGGGGCTCCATTGTGGCTGTAAGCCGAGGACCCCCTGCGACCAAAATTCCCTGTTTAGGTCCTTTGGGGGCAAGGCTTTGATTGCATCGACCAGGCTGCCCTTTTGACTTTTCTGACTTTATCCCATGGGCATCTCTTCTATTGTGGGACCACCCCCAGCCCCCGGTCAAGCAACGGATAATTCTCTGCTTAGGTTGTTTCCCTGTGAGATTTTTTTAAAAAATGGGGACCCCCCCACCCCCTGCTATGTATTTGGCCCCGAAAATCAGCAGACGGCACCATAGCAGCAGCGAAGCTGATTTTACAAATGCGCAGGTGGTTAGTTAGCTTCCATTTCTAGTTTGAACAGGGAAGAATAAACGAGGAGATGAAAGAGAAAAGGTGAGAGGGCTAATTAGCCAGAGATGGTGGCTATTTTGGGTTGTAATTATCCAGCAGGGGGAAGATGGCTCCGCATGGCTGCACAGATTAAAAACCACAGAACAGAACAGAACAGAATAGAATGCAATAGAATAGAATAGAATATAAAATAGAATAGAAAGAATAGAATAGAATAGAGAATAGAATAGAATAAATAGAATAGAATATAGAATAGAATAGTATAGAATAGAATAGAAAGAATAGAATAGAATAGAATAGAGAATAGAATAGAATAAATAGAGTAGAATATAGAAAGAGTAGAATAGAATAGAATATAGAATAGAATAGAATATAGAATAGAATAGAATAGAATAGAAAGAATAGAATAGAATAGAATAGAATAGAGAATATAATAGAATAAGAAATAATAGAATAGAATATAGAAATAATAGAATAGAATAGAATATAGAATAGAATATAGAAAGAACAGAATAGAATAGAATAGAATATAAAATAGAATAGAATAGAATAGAAATTAGAACAGAATAGAATATAGAAAGAATAGAATAGAATAGAGTAGAATAGAGTAGAACAGAGTAGAATAGAGTAGAAAGTAGAATAGAAAATAGAATAGAATAGAATAGAAGCTGGAAGGGACCTTGGAGGTCTTCTAGTCCAGCCCCCTGATCAAGCAGGAGAACCTACACCATCTCAGAGAGGTGACTGTCCAGCCTCTTCTTTAAATCTAAGTCAAGTTAATGCAATTTTCATAGCTGAAAAGCCTCCACTCTTTAATGATCGGCTTAGCTTTTTCTAGATTTTTTTTTTTCAATACTTTCCCCTCGGTACTTGAAACAGGCCATTCAATTCTGCAAGCCGGGTCCACCTGGCACGTTCACAAAGCTAACTCCAGGTTAATTAGTCCTGGACTTCCCACCGTTCGTTTAGCGTCCGTTCAAAGTCACAACGGCCCTGGAAAAAGCTGACTCCGGACCTTGTTTCACTCTTACGACCTTTGGGGCATCCCCCACGGTCACGCGGTCCAAAATTTGGACGCTGGACCACTGACTCACGGTTATGACGGTCGCAGCTTCCTGGGGGGGGGGGTCCTGCTCCCTCCCCTCCTCTCCAATCCGCAAAGCCAAATTGTCAAAGTTTGCTGGCTGCTGAATGGATGCCCGCCATCTATTTCAGGAGCCGGGGCGGCAGGCTCTAAACACATCTCCATAATGGATGGGGAGAAAGTGTTTAAATAACAATAAAAGGGAAGATTTAGGGGGATTAATAAAGGTCTCTTTTAAAGCTGCAGGTTGCCATTAAAATAATTAACGGGGCGTAAAGCAAAGCCGGTTGGAACAGGGGCGCAGGCGGGAAATTAAGACCTCTTAAAAATTGCCGGTGACCTCGCCAGACATCAGCCTCGACTCGGCGGAAAATGGGAAAAGTCATCGATCAAAAGAAGGATTTAAAAGTTTTAAGTGATAACGGGGGAGATCGGAAACCCAAAGGTTAAGGGAATGTTAGCAGGAGGATAATTCCACCTGATTAAACTTTTGTTCCAGGTGGCTGTTAAATGCTCAGAGTGAATGGAGAGGGAAGGTTATTAAAGGCAGAATCGCATCATAAAAGAGTAAAGCTGGGCAGGAGATGTTCTGGGGCCATTTAGAAGACGGAATTGTAAGGTTAGATGATTACTGGGTGAGGGGGGGGGGAGAAAGAAATAGAGGAAGACAGAGAAAGACAGTGACAGAGGAATAAAAAGAAAGGAAGAGAGACAGGAAGAGAGGAAGGAAAGAGAAAGGGAAAGAGAAAGAAACAGAGAAAGATAGAAATAGAATGAGAAAGACATAAAGAGATAAAAAGAGAGAAAGAGAGAAAGAAAAAGAAAAGGAAGAGAGACAGGAAAAAGAGAAAGGAAGAGAGAAAGAAAGAAGGAGAGAAAGAAAGAGGAGAGGAGAGAAAGAAAAAGAGGAAGACAGAGAAAAACAGTGACAGAGGAATAAAAAGAAAGGAAGAAAGACAGAAAGGAAAGAGAAAAGGAAAGGAACAGAGAAAGAGACAGATAGAACTAGAATGAAAAAGACAGAGATAAAAAGAGAGAAAGAAAGAGAGAAAGAAAAATAAAAGGAAGAGAGACAGGAAAAAGGAAGAGAGAAAGAAAGAAGGAGAGAAAGAAAGAGAGGAGAGGAGAGAAAGAAAAAGAGGAAGACAGAGAAAGACAGTGACAGAGAAAGAAAAAGAAAGGAAGAAAGAAAGACAGAGGAAGGAAAGAGAAAGAAAGAGAGAAAGAGAAAGTTAGAAATAGAATGAGAATGAGAAAGGAAGACAGAAAGAGATAAAGGGAGAACGAGAGAAAAAGAGAGAAAGAAAAAGAAGGAAGTGAGACAGGAAAAACAAAGAAGAAGAGAGAAAGAAAGAGAGAGAGAGGAGAGAAATAAAAAGGAAGACAGAGAAAGACAGTGACAGAGAAATAAAAAGAAAGGAAGAGAAAAAGACAGAGAGGAAGGAAAGAGAAAGAAAGAGAGAAAGAGAAAGATAGAAGGAGAATGAAAAAGGCAGAAAGACATAAAGGGAGAAGGAGAGAAAAAGAGAGAAAGAAAAAGAAAAGGAAGAGAGACAGGAAAAAGAGAGAGGGAGAGAGAAAGAAAGAGTCTCCTCTCCTCTCTTTCTTTTTCTCCTTCTGTCTCTTTCTGACTGTCTCCTTATTTTTCTTTTCTTCTCTCTTTCTGTCTCTCCTTCCTTTCTCTTTCCCTCTCTCTTTCTATCTTTATCTTACTCTTTCTTTCTTTCCTTCTGTCTTTCTCTATTTCCTTTCCCTCTTTCTCTTTTTCTCCTTCTTTCTCCCTCTCTGAAAAAAAGAGAGAGGGGAGAAAGAAAAAGAGGAAGACAGTGACAGAGGAATAAAAAGAAAGGAAGAGAGAAAGACAGAGGAAGGAAAGAGGAAGAAACGGAAAGAGAAAGATAGAAGTAGAATGAGAAAGGAAGAGAAAGGGAGAAAGGGAGAAAAAGAGAAAAAGAAAAGGAAGAGAGAGACCGGAAAAAGAGAGAGGAAGAGAGAAAGAAACAGGGAGAGAAAGAGAGAGAGAGAGAGAGGAAGCTGGCATTGGTGAACCTGAAACTCTTAATATTTCTCTTCTCTTCAGCTCCATTCAGTTTTTTACACGGCCAGCCATTCCTTTATTACCTGCACTGATTTATGCAAATGAGAATATGCAAACATCCTGCCTCAATTTACTAACATTTAATGAGATTAAGGACCGAAAACAGCAAACAAGCAGCGAGCAGAAATTTTTATTTTTTATTTAAATCTAGCAGGGAACCCGTTCGTTGCCTTCCTGGCAGTGTAAACACGGCTTCTTCCTGACGAGCCCAAAGTCTTGGCCTCTGCAAATATGGTAGGAACATCTTAGCCAGGATTGCTCAACCCTGGACACTTGAGGAGGTCTCAGAATTCGTCTCAGAATCTCAGAACTGGAAGGGACCTTGGAGGTCTTCTAGTCCAACCCCCTGCTCAAACAGGAAACACTACACCATTTCAGACAAATGGCTGTCCAGTCTCTTCTTGAACACTTCCAGTGATGGAGCAGCCACAACTTCTGGTGGCAAGCTGTTCCACTGGTTAACTGTTCTAACAGTCAGGAAGTTTCTCCTTAGTTCCAGGTTGCTTCTCTCCTTGATGAGTTTCCATCCGTTGCTTCTTGTCCTGCCTTCAGGCGCCTTGGAGAAGAGCTTGACTGCCTCTTCTTTGGGGCAGCCCCTGAGATACTGGAAGGCTGCTATCCTGTCCCCCCTCGTCCTTCTCTTCATTAAACTAGACATACCCAATTCCAGCAACCGTTCCTTATATGTTTTAGCCTCCAGTACCCTGATCCTCTTTGTTGCTCTTCTCTGGACTCTTTCTAGAGTCTCAACATCTTTTTTACATCGTGGAGACCAAAACTGGATGCCGCATTCTAAGTGTGGCCTTACCAAGGCCTTGTAAAGTGGTATTAACACTTCACATGATCTTGAGTCTATCCCTCTGTTAAAGCAGCCCAGCACTGTGTTGGCCTTTTTGGCAGCTGCAGCACACGGCTGGCTCCTATTTAAGGGATCGTCCACTAGGACTCTGAGGTCCCTCTCACAGTTACTACTATTGAGCAAGGTACCCCCTATACTATACCTGTACATTTGGTTTATCTTGCCTAAATGTAGAACCTTGCTTTTTTCACCATTGAATTTCATTTTGTTAGATAGCGCCCAGTGTTCAAGTCTGTCCAGATCCTCCTGTATCCTAAGCCTGTAACTTCTGGAGTGTTGGCTATTCCTGCCAGCTTGGTGTCATCTGCAAATTTCATGAGTTCCCCATCTATCCCCTCGTCCAGATCGTTGATGAAGATGTTGAAGAGCACTGGGCCCAGAACAGAGCCCTGGGGCACCCCACTACTCATTTCCCTCCATGTAGATGCGGTTCCATTGAGGACCACACGCTGAGGTCGTAAAGTGGGGCAAAACCCGCTTAACAAATGTTTCGCATAGCAACATAAATGTTGGGCTCCGTTGTTGTCGTAAATGGAAGACTACATTTAGTCCTCCACTTACAACCTAACTGGAAAAAAAAGGGATGCACATTGTAGATCCGAAGTTCTGATGGTCACAACTGTTCTGATGGACAGCCCTTTGAAATGCTATAGGGTTTCCAGACTGAGCAGGGAGTTGGACTAGATGACCTCCCAGGTCCCTTCCAATCACAGGATCACCCTTCAGGCAAAACGGTCCCGTTTACCTCCATTTGGTCCCGTGGCCCCATTTCCCAACCGTTTGTTTAAAAGCAGCAGTTCATTCCAATTGTTGACACAAGGGGTTCGCACTTATGACCACAACTTTCACACTTAGCACCACAACGTTCGCTCAGTGAGTGTTGCAGACTTTGGCGAAACCGCACCCGTAGCAAACGACGGGCTTGCACTTACGACCGCGGCATTTGCTTCACGACCGGGGCATTCACACTTGAAATGTTCTGCTTAACGACCACCGCCAGAAACATGGTAAACTGGGATGGGTGAGCTAACGACACTGTTTTACAACCGTCACGAAGAGACTCCGTGACGGTCGTAACTCAAGGACTGCCTGTCCCGTGGATTTGCCTTTGGAGGGAGTCAGGAACAAAATCTATGCAGCTGGTTCTCGGCTCACGACTGTTCATTTAGTGACCGTTCCGAGTTACGACGGCGCTGAATAAAGGGACTTATAACTCTTTTTCACACCGTTGCAGCGTCCCCTGTGGGTCACCTGATCAAAATTCAGAGGCTCGGCAACTGGCATGTACTTGTGACAGTTGCAGCGTCCCCGGGGTCACGTGACCCCCTTTTGTGACCGTCTGGCAAACAAAACTCCACGGGGAAGCCAGATCCGCTTAACGACCGTGTTGCTCAGCAAACTGCAGTGATTGGCTTAACAACGAGGGTCGTAGAATGGGGCCACACTGACTCGTAACAACGGTCTCCCTTAGCCGCAGACATTTTTGGGCTCAGCTGCGGTCGTAAAGCCGAGGACTTTACCTGTCCATTGAGCAAACCCAGAGACCCTGCAGGGGCCGTGCCGGGACTTCGGAAGGAGCCGCGTTTGAATGAATTTCGTATTTCTTGTTTGGCAGGCATTTGTTAAGGATTCTTCGGCCTCTTCGGGGACAGGAGCATAATAGTCTTTAATGATCCCTCCAAATGAGCGCCCGGCTGCAATCTCTTTCGGCAAATTACTCTCCAATTTGGTTTGGGGATAAAAAAACAAAAATAAAGGATTTAAAAAACGGGCCCGTGCGGGCGTGTTTGTTTGTGGTTTTTTTTGCAATATATATATATATCCTCAAGAGAAAAATGTGCCCTGTTTCAAAATCTTTCTCTTTACCGTGGCCAAAGAACCACCTTTATTACTATTATTATTATTATTATTATTATTATTATTATTATTATTATTATTATTATTATTATTGATCATCGCACAGTCAGCCAGATGTTCAGACTGGATTTGGCATTTTGTCTACCTATCGAGTTCTTCCCAAGGACCTGGGATAGGCAGATGTGGATGTTTGATGGTATTACAGATCTCGTCGCAGGATGGAAGCCGTTCCCAGTAAGGCCGCCTTTTGCAGTTGACTAATAGCGAATGTGTCAATGCCGATGATGGTGTCCAAGTGGTGCTCCAGTTGTTTTGGGATTGCACCCAAGGCGCCTATGACTATTGGTACTACCCTTGCTTGCTTTTGCCACAGTCTTTGTATTTCTATTTGTGGGTCTTTGTATTTTGTGATCTTCTCCAGTTCTTTCTCGTCTCTTCTGCTGTCTCCGGGCACTGCCACGTCCACTATCCAGACTTTTTTGTCTTTTTTATCGACAATTGTTAAGTCCGGGGTGTTATGTGGCAGGTGCTTGTCTGTTTGAATTCTGAAGTCCCAGAGCAGTTTAACTTTATTACCATTGCTTGCTTTTGCCCCAGTCTTTCTATTTCTATTTGTAGGTCTTTGTATTTTGTTATCTTCTCCAGTTCTTTCTAGTCTATTCTATTATTATTATTATTGTTGTTGTT
>NW_015389793.1:14552-16495 GCF_001527695.2 Protobothrops mucrosquamatus | reverse complement strand
TTATCGACAATTGTTAAGTCCGGGGTGTTATGTGGCAGGTGCTTGTCTGTTTGAATTCTGAAGTCCCAGAGCAGTTTAACTTTATTACCATTGCTTGCTTTTGCCCCAGTCTTTCTATTTCTATTTGTAGGTCTTTGTATTTTGTTATCTTCTCCAGTTCTTTCTAGTCTATTCTATTATTATTATTATTGTTGTTGTTGTTGTTGTTGTTGTTATTATTATTATTGATCATCGCACAGTCAGCCAGATGTTCAGACTGGGTGGACTACAACTCCCAGAATTCCTTGCCACTGAACGCACTCCTTTTGATGTGTATTTCACTGTGACCTGCTTAGTCTCTTATAATCCCTTCCTCTGCAATCGCTCTGCTCTACAAGATGGGAGAGGGGAAAAAATCAGGCACAGCTGGCTAGGGAATTCTGGGAGTTGAAGTCTTTACAACAGGGTTTCTCAAAGTTGACCTCTTGAAGATGGGTGCACTACAACTCCCAGAATTCCTTGACACTGAATGCACTCCTTTTTATGTGTATCTCACTGTGACCTGCTTACCTTCTTATAATCCCTTTTACTGCGATCTCTCCGCTCTAGCGGATGGGAGGGGGGAAAAGCCGTGGTGGTGCAGTGGCCAGGATGCAGTATTGCGGGAAAACTCTGCCCACAGCCAGGAGTTCGATCCTGACCGGTTCAAGGTTGACTCAGCCTTCCGTCCTTCCCAGGTCAGTAAAATGAGGACCCAGACTGCTGTGGGGCAATAGGCTGACTCTATAAACCGCTTAGAGAGGGCCGTAAAGCCCTGTGAAGCGGTATATAAGTCTTTTGCGATTGGCAAAGGGGCGAGAGGGGATCGCATGACCCCTGGACGCGGCGACCGTCATAAATATGAGTCACTTGCCTAGCATCTGAATTTTGATCACGTGACCCTGGGGATGCCGCAACAGTCCTAAGCGCGAGCAATGATTGTTAAGTCAGCTTTTTCGGTGCCGTTGCATCTTTCAACGGTCACTAAAGCAATGAGTGTAACTGGAGGACTCCCAGAATTCCCTTCCCCTTTGCTGAGGTTTCTGGGAGTTGAAGTCGGGTATCCAGCTTGGGGAAGGCGGCATAATGTAAATATTTCCTTTCCTAATGAAATCTTCTTCGTTTGGAAAGGAATAAAAATGTTCCCAGCTAAATTCTGGGAGCTACGTCATCCCGTTCCTGGGAAACGTCAGGCTTCATTGTGGCTTGTAGCTAAACCTTTCAGAGAGCATGTGGGTCAGCGCGCGTGAGTCACGGGGCCACGTTCAGACAACCCACGTCACCGGCTAAGCGGATTAACCCATTTTTCTGCGTTCAGACGATACTTGCCGACTCAGGAAGCCGAGATGGCCCAAGATGCTAAATCGCACGCACAGACCTCTGCCACAAAACAACACACACCGTGTAACACCTCCAACCCGGGAGATAATGACTCCGAAGTGCAGCACACGTTGCTAGCCATGTGCTCTGCAACTCTGAGTTATCCTGAGCTTGAGATTCCTCAGACATTTAAAGGAGAATCTTTGTAATTCCGGGTTGAAAAGAGGGGTCCTTGGTGCTCTCCAAGCTTTCCTTGCAGATGTTTCACGGTCCAACTTCTAGGGAACATCATCAGTGCTAGAAGGGAGGGGGTGGGCGAAGAGGAGGAGAAGGAAGAAGAAGAAGAAGAAGAAGAAGAAGAAGAAGAAGAAGAAGAAGAAGAAGAAGAAGAAGAAGAAGAAGAAGAAGAAGAAGAAGAAGGAGAAGGAGAAGGAGAAGGAGAAGGAGAAGGAGAAGGAGAAGGAGAAGGAGAAGGAGAAGAAGAAGAAGAAGAAGAAGAAGAAGAAGAAGAAGAAGAAGAAGAAGAAGAAGAAGAAGAAGAAGAAGAAGAAGAAGAAGAAGAAGAAGAAGAAGAAGAAGAAGAAGAAGAAGAAGAAGAAGAAGAA
>NW_015389793.1:11162-13664 GCF_001527695.2 Protobothrops mucrosquamatus | reverse complement strand
GGGGGGGGGGGGGGGGGGGGGGGGGGGGAGAGGAGTGATGAGTCCGGCCCCCTCCCCATAAACTAAGATCCTTTTCAACAGCGCATCCAAATAAACCATTGCTGGGACAGGTTGAGATCGCTTTTCTCCAGACCTCTTCCGTCCATCCTGTACCTCTTACGCAAAAATACGTTTTTCCTTCCTTCCTTCCCTCCCTATTCTAATCTTCCTTTCCTTCCTTCCTTCCCTCCCTCTTCACTTCCTTCCTATTCTCATTTTCCTTCCTTCCTTCCTCCTCACATTCTTCCTATTCTCATCTTCCTTCCTTCCTTCCTTCCTTCCTTCCTTCCTTCCTACTCTCATCTTTCCTCCCTTCCTTTCCTCTCTCCTCAAATCCTTCCTATTCTCATCTTTCCTTCCTTCCTTCCTTCCTTCCTTCCCTTCTCTCATCTTCCCTTCCTCCCTCCTCATACCCTTCCTTCCTTCCTTCCTTCCTTCCTTCCTTCCTTCCTTCCTTCCTTCCTTCCCTTCTCTCATCTTTCCTTCCTTCCTTCCCTTCCTCCCTCCTCATACCTCATCTAGTCCAACCCCCTATTCTGGCCACGGCTGTCAAGTGCAACGGCAGTCGCTAAATGAATCACACGGTTGTTAAGCAAACCCGGTTTCCCGTGTTGATTTGGCTTGCCGGAAGGTCAGAAAAGAGGATCACGTGGCCCCGGGAGACATGGCGACCGTCATAAATATGAAACCCCCTGCCAAGCGTTTGAATTTTGATCACGTGACCCTGGGGGAACGTGGCGATGGTCGTCAAGTGTGAAAAAGGGTTATCAGTCACTTTTTTCCAGTGCTGTCATAATTTCAAACGGTCACTAAATGAACTGTCGTAAGTAGAGGACTGCCTGTATTTGCTGGTTGCCAAATGCCCGAATTTTACTACTATTAATAATAAAGTTGGAAGGGACCTTGGAGGTCATCTAGTCCAACCCCCTGCTCAGGTAGGAAACCCTATACCAAATCATCATCATCATCATCATCATCATCATCATCATCATCATCATCAGTCTGGTGATCAAAATTTGGGTGCTTCACAATGCTTAGCAACAGATATTTGAAGTTTGATATCTGAAATAGTATAGAGTTTCCTGCCTGAGCAGGGGATTGGACTAGAAGACCTCCAAGGTCCCTTCCGACTCTTGTATTGTATTGTATTGTATTGTACTGTACTCTATTCTATTCTATTCTAATTTCTATTCTATTCTAATTTCTATTCTATTCTATTCTTTTTTATTTTTATTCTTATTTTTATGCTATTCTATTCTAATTCCTATTCTATTCTATTCTATTCTATTCTTTTTTCTTATTTTTATGCTGTTCTAATGTCTATTCTATTCTAATTTCTATTCTATTATTTTCCTATTCTTATTTTTATTCTATTCTATTCTAATTTCTATTCTACTATTCTATTCTATTCTTATTTTTATTCTGTTTTATTCTATTCTATTCTATTCTATTCTATCTAATTTCTATTCTATTCTAATTTCTATTCTATTCTTTTTTATTCTTATTTTTATTCTATTCTACTCTAATTTCTATTCTATTCTATTCTTATTTTTATTATTTTTATTCTGTTCTAATGTCTATTCTATTCTATTCTATTCTATTCTATTCTATTCTATTCTATTCTATTCTATTCTATTCTATTATGATATATATATAAATATATTCTTCTTGCAACTGTGAAAACAGGGGGATGGAAATAAAAAAGGAGGAAAGGCAGAGAGAATGGAAAGCAGCAAATGACCTTTCCCAATCCTGCTTGCCTTTTCAGATGTAATCATTTGGGCCAATTTATACTCATGAATTATGATAATGCCCTGAAGCTTTCCAGCTCAGTTAATTAGGTCCCTCCATTCAAAAAAAATCTCTGCTCTCAACAGATTTTTTTTTTAATGCATTCCAGTGCAGTTGACCTAATGCTCAGATGCGCAAACCTGGCCAGGGACACTGAATTTCTCTGCAGAAATTGTCTGACATCAACTGCGGTCAAAATAGCTCGCTGGGTTCTTGGTTTTCATTTTCTGGCATGGGATGGGCACTCCTTGCCCAGTCTAAACAGCAGGGATGTCCAAACTCGGCAATTTTTAAGACCTGCGGACTGCAACTCCCAGAATTCTCCAGTCAGCCTAGCTTACTCTCTTATAATCCCTTCCTCCGCAATCACTTTAGGACAGGGGTCTTCAAACTTGGCCCTTTTATGACTTGCGGACTTCAACTCCCAGAATTCTCCAGTCAGCCTAGCTTACTCTCTTATAATCCCTTCCTCCGCAATCACTTTAGGACAGGGGTCTTCAAACTTGGCCCTTTTATGACTTGCGGGCTTCAACTCCCAGAATTCTCCAGTCAGCCTAGCTTACTCTCTTATAATCCCTTCCTCTGCAATCACTTTAGGACAGGGGTCTTCAAACTTGGCCCTTTTATGACTTGCGGGCTTCAACTCCCAGAATTCTCCAGTCAGCCTAGCTT
>NW_015389793.1:8845-11137 GCF_001527695.2 Protobothrops mucrosquamatus | reverse complement strand
TAAGATCTTATTAATGTAGCTTTAGGGAACAGTCAGATAAGGGACAGCTTAGCCCACGGATGCATAACGGGTGGAGAAAAAAGAACAGAAGGGACCCTCAATTTCTCAAACTGTAAAAGAGACGGTGAGGGATTTGTACTTTCAGACTTGCAAGATTCTGTCGAGGTCGCTTCACAACAAAATAGAATTAACTCATTTAGTTGGGATTCATTTCTGCCTGACCCCACCGGGTCTGGCGACTTCTGATTTTTGAAAAACGCAGCTTCCGATTTTCAACACGACTTTTCCTGATCTGGGGAAGTTTGCATACAGCTTTTCCAAAGGGATGTGGTTTTAGCCCGGGTGTGTGTGTGTGTGTGTGTCTCCAAACGTGGCCCCTTTAAGACTGGTGGACTTCAACTCCCAGAATTCCCCAGCCAGCACGGCAGGGGTCTACGAACGTGGCCCCTTTAAGACTGGTGGACTTCAACTCCCAGAATTCCCCAGCCAGTCTTAAAGGGGCCACGTTTGGAGAGCCCCTGCTTTAGCTGTAATGTTTTCCCCATCGTGTTTTTAAGATCAGCCATCCCTGCGTAGGCTCCTTATTGACGTTCCCGCGTATTTAAAGCACCTGAATGAGGTGCACGGATTAAAATATAAAATGCACCCCATATGGACGTATTTTTAAACTCACGCAAGCAGGCATATTGGCATACCTGCACTAGTTTGAAGGGCAGAGAGGAGGAATTAAAAAAATAGTAAGGTAAAGCAAGGGCGTGGTGTAAGAAAACAGAAGAGTTATTATACCTAAATGTAGTTTATACCAGTTGCGTTCCCAATTTTTCCCCCCATATCCTTCTCCCTTTGTGAAGCATCTCTGCTTCCATTAATATTGCTTAAGATAGCGAGATGGAGGGGGCATGTCAATTTGAATTTAAAATTTAATAAATAAACAAATAAAAAAGCAAATAAATAAATAATGCCTACTGACTTTAAAATTCATACCCCTTCATGTTCTACCTATATGTGTGTGTGTGTGTGTGTGTGTATACACACACACACACACTATTTTTTAATTCCTCCTCTCTGCCCTTCAAACACACAAAAATACACACACATATATACATATACATATATATAATACATACATATTTATATAAATACACACACACACACACACATATATATATGTACAGTATATATGTATATATACACAATGTATACATATCTACAAAAACAAATACTGTATATACATAAACATACATACATATAGAGAGAGAGAGCTGGAAGGGACCTTGGAGGTCTTCTAGTCCAGCCCCCTGCTCAAGCAGGAGAACCTAGACCATTTCAATCAATCAATCAATCAATCAATCAATCAATCAATCAATCAATCAATCAATCAGAATAGAGCTGGAAGGGACCTTGGAGGTCTTCTAGTCCAGCCCCCTGCTCAAGCAGGAGAACCTAGATCATTTCAATCAATCAATCAATCAATCAATCAATCAATCAGAATAGAGCTGGAAGGGACCTTGGAGGTCTTCTAGTCCAGCCCCCCGCTCAAGCAGGAAAACCTAGACCATTTCAATCAATCAATCAATCAATCAATCAGAATAGAGCTGGAAGGGACCTTGGGGGTCTTCTAGTCCAGCCCCCCGCTCAAGCAGGAAAACCTAGACCATTTCAATCAATCAATAAATCAATCAATCAGAATAGAGCTGGAAGGGACCTTGGAGGTCTTCTAGTCCAGCCCCCCGCTCAAGCAGGAGAACCTAGACCATTTCAATCAATCAATCAATCAATCAATCAATCAGAATAGAGCTGGAAGGGACCTTGGAGGTCTTCTAGTCCAGCCCCCCGCTCAAGCAGGAAAACCTAGACCATTTCAATCAATCAATCAATCAATCAATCAATCAATCAGAATAGAGCTGGAAGGGACCTTGGGGGTCTTCTAGTCCAGCCCCCCGCTCAAGCAGGAGAACCTAGACCAGCGGTTCTCAACCTTGACAATTTTAAGGCCATGTGGACTTCAACTCCCAGAATTCCACAGCCAGCAATGACCTACACCATCTCAGACAGGTGACTGTCCAGTCTCTTCTTAAAAACCTCCAGCGATGGAGCGCCCACGATTTCTGGTGGCAAGCAACTTTTCTGCCCCGGTGTGCAAATGTGAAGGGATTCAACCAGGGTCTCTTTTAAAAAAAACAAACCTCGCCCCTTCTTCTCTTAAGGACAAACTTAACATTTATCCTTCCAAAACTGCCTGGTGCGCAGAGTTGTCTCCCTCTCTCAAATCCTTCCCCCCCCCCCACCCCC
>NW_015389793.1:4262-7144 GCF_001527695.2 Protobothrops mucrosquamatus | reverse complement strand
TCTCCACAACTCCCCATCCTTCTAGCCCTGATGATGTTACCTAGTTGGGCCATGAAACGTCTGCAAGAAAACCACCAAGCTCAGAGAGCACCCAGGACCCCACAGTCCTCCTCCTCCTCCTCCTCCTCCTCGTCCTCCTCCTCTTCTCCGCAAACCCCACTCCCTCGGACTGGGGTGTTGGGGACCCCTGATGTAAGAGACACGCAATGTGTGACTTCGAGGTTGGGCTGGCTCACAAGCTCCGTTCCTTCTCCTCTCCTCCGTCTCTCCACGCAGGCGAAGAAAAAAAGATCTAATTAGAACTACTCAAGGGGAAACCAACAAACAACGCAACCTGCCTTTAAGCGAAGGATTAAAGCTGTTGCAAATTGAATCACGCCCCAAGAAGCACGGAAATCGGTAAATGGGGGCCTCCTGCCTCAAAACTCCCCAGCCCCTTTGGGTGCCTCCCTGCCCGCCAAAATTCACAGGCTGCGATGCACCGCCCTGGCTCCGTGGCTCACAGCAGCCCTGCTGGCTGAGCCTGATGGGAACGGTGGTGCCGAGCGTCGAAATCCTTTGGCCTTCCAGCCCCAGACTATTATGACGGAGGAGCTTAGTGCCTTAAGAAGGTTTTTTCGAGAAAAGATACACAGCCGTGTGTTCAGGACGGCATGAGGACTCCTGCCTTAGGCAGGGGGTTGAGCTAGATGACCTCTGAGGTTCCCTCCCAGCCCCGTGATTCTATGTGATTTGTCCTCCACTAAAGTGGGTTACTTCGACCTTAATCTTGACCAACTACAAAGCACAATTCCCTCAATCTAGCCCAAAAGGGATCCTTCCATTTCCAAAAACAGGGGGAAAGGGAAATAAAAAAAAGTTATTATAAATCGTCCAACTAGAACATGCCATTGTAAAAATTCCTACTACAAAATCTCTATCCATTCACCTATCTATCTATCTATCTATCTATCTATCTATCTATCTATCTATCTATCTATCTATCTATCTATCTATCTATCTATCTATCTATCTATCTATCTATCTATCTATCTATCTATCATCTATGCAGTATTCTAAGTGTGGCCTTACCAAGGCATTGTGAAGTCTTAATACCACTTTACAAGGCCTTGGTAAGGCCACACTTGGAATACTGCATCCAGTTTTGGTCACCACGATGTAAAAAAGATGCTGAGACTCTAGAAAGAGTGCAGAGAAGAGCAGCAAAGATGATTAGGGGACTGGAGGCTAAAACATATAAGGAAAGGTTGATGGAATTGAGTATGTCTAGTTTAATGAAGAGAAGGACGAGGGGGGGACATGATAGCAGTGTTCCAATATCTCAGGGGCTGCCCCAAAGAAGAGGGAGTCAAGCTATTCTCCAAGGCGCCTGAAGGCAGGACAAGAAGCAACGGATGGAAACTCATCAAGGGGAGAAGCAACCTGGAACTAAGGAGAAACTTCCTGACAGTGAGAACAATTAACCAGTGGAACTCCTTGCCTCCAGAAGCGGTGAATGCACCAACACTGGAAGTTTTTAAGAAGAGACTGGACAGCCATTTGTCTGAAATGGTATAGGGTTTCCTGCCTGAGCAGGGGGTTGGACTAGATGGCCTCCAAAGTCCCTTCCAACTTTATTATTATTATTATTATTATTATTATTATTATTATTATTATTATTATTATTATTATTATTATTAAGCTTCTCAACTAAAGGATCCTGTTAATACAGCAAATGAGCTCTCCAAAACCATAAGCAGCTTCTCGGCTGAATTTGTATTCGTTTCCCTCCGACTTGAAAAGATAAATAAATAAAAGTTTCCAAAGATGGGAAGTCGCTATTAAGTTGCATCTTGAAAAGATCTTTCTTTTCTTTTCTTTCGCTACCTGTTTTCTTCTCCAAGTCATTATTCCTAAAGGGAATCGTCTGCTACTGAAACATATTCCGAATCACTCGAATTGCTGAGATTTGCCAGCAAAATTACGTCAATTATTTTTGTCCTCCCTTCTGCACAAAAGAATTCAATCAAGGCAAGAGAAAGAGGTTTGAATGAAGCACAGAGAGCATTAACAAGGTCAAGAGGGTGTCCTTGATTAAAGAACCAAAGGCCTTCCCCCCTTTTACAGATGTGTAAATTCAGCTGTCGTGCTCGTCTTCCAAAGCAGGATGTTTATTTCCTCTTTTTCCAACCTGTCTCCCCCCAAAAAATCCGTCTCCGATATTTAACACAACTTCGCCCAGGCTTTGCAACTTAAAACTTTGGACTGATCTGATCACCAGCTTGTGGTAGGGCCTCATTGTCTTTTTTGGCCATCTTCAAGGCCAAACACTCCAGAGGTTACAGGCTTAGGATACAGGAGGATCTGGACAGGCTTGAACACTGGGCGCTATCTAACAAAAGGAAATTCAAGGATGAAAAAAGCAAGGTTCTACATTTAGGCAAGAAGAACCAAATGTACAGGTGTAGTATAGGGGGTACCTTGCTCAATAGTAGCAACTAGATCATTCGTGGCTTTGGGGTGGAGTTCCATCAGTACGCTGATGATACTCAGTTGTACATCTCCACCCCAGGCCACCCCAACGATGCCCTTGACGTGATGGCCCGTTGCCTGGAGGCCGTACGGGTCTGGATGGGGAGAAACAGACTCAGACTCAACCCTTCCAAGACCGAGTGGCTGTGGTTGCCGGCGCCTCGGCATAGTCAGCTGACCCCATCGCTGTCTATAGGGGGCGAAATTTTGGCCCCCTCAGAGAGGGCGCGCAACTTGGGTGTCCTCCTGGATCCACGGCTGACACTGGAAGACCATTTGTCGGCCGTGACCAGGGGGGCGTTTTATCAGGTTCGCCTGATTCACCAGTTGCGTCCTTTTCTGGACCGGGACGCTCTGCGCACAGTCACTCA
>NW_015389793.1:0-3295 GCF_001527695.2 Protobothrops mucrosquamatus | reverse complement strand
TTTTAATATGCTGTAAGCCGCCCTGAGTCCTGTTGGGAGAAGGGCGGCATATAAGTTTAATAAAATAAAATAAATAAATAAATAAACTGTGAGAGGGATCTCGGAGTCCTAGTGGACAATCACTTAGATAGGAGCCAGCCGTGTGCTGCAGCTGCCAAAAAGGCCAACACAGTGCTGGGCTGCATGAACAGAGGGAGAGAATCAAGATCAGGTGAACGGTTAATACCACTTTACAAGGCCTTGATAAGGCCACACTTGGAATACTGCATCCAGTTTTGGTCACCGTGATGTAAAAAAGATGCTGAGACTCTAGAAAGAGTGCAGAGAAGAGCAACAAAGAGAATTAGGGGACTGGAGGCTAAAACATACGAAGGAACGGTTGCTAGAATTGGGTATGTCTAGTTTAACGAAGAGAAGGACAAGGAGGGACATGATAGCCATCTTCCAGTATCTCAGGGGCTGCCCCAAAGAAGAGGGAGTCAAGCTATTCTCCAAGGCGCCTGAAGGCGGGACAAGAAGCAACGGGTGGAACCTCATCAAGGAGAGAAGCAACCTGGAACTAAGGAGAAACTTCCTGACAGTGAGAACAATTAACCAGTGGAACAACCTGCCTCCAGAAGCGGTGAATGCTCCAACACTGGAAGTTTCTAAGAAGAGACTGGACAGCCCTTTGTCCGAAATGATGTAGGGTTTCCTGCCTGAGCAGGGGGTTGGACTAGAAGACCTCGAAGGTCCCTTCCAACTCTGTTATTCTGTATTCTATTCTGGACAAGAAGTAACAGGTGGAAAGTCATTAGAGATCCAGGGTAGAAGTAGGGAGAAATTTGGGTTGAACTAGATGACCTCCAAGGTCCCTTCCAACTTTATTATTATTACTATCAACATCATCATCATCATCATTATTACTATTATTATTATGTCCTGAGAAGGCACGACGGCTGTGCTGGCAGGGCGTGTGATCCAAACAAACCACGATGGCTTAAAGATGGTTCAGGCAACTTGCGGAGGTAGGGAAACAAAGGCAAACAAGCAAATTGGGGGTTTTGAGGGCGGAGCTATCCTCGCCCAAAAGGCCATTTCAATCTGGTAAACATCACGCAGGGACTTTGCGGAGAGAGCCGTCTCCTCCATCCTCCAAGGAGGAGCTGATTTCCGTTAAGTAACTTGGACGAGATGAATCAGAAGAAGCTGGCAGGCTGTTGGCCGCTTCCCCCTTCAATGGACCTTGGGATGTGGCCCAATTGCGGTGACTCTGGACCTTCTCAATCCTTCTAGACTTTTTGGCAGAACAAAGAAAACATTGGCAGGGCTGGGCAGCCAGCAGAGAATAACAGGAGAGCTGGAAGGGACCTTGGAGGTCCTCTAGTCCAACCCCGCAAAGGAGATCCTATACTGTTCTGGAGAAATGGCTATCCAGTCTCTTCTTCGAAGCCTGCGGTGATGGAGCACCCACAACTTCTGAAGGAAAGCCATTCCACTGAATGTTTTCTTCTTCAAAAATACTTTTTTAAAAGGAAGGAAGGATGAATAGAATAGAATAAAAAATAGGAATAGAATAGAATAGAATAGAATAGAATAAGAAATAGGTATAGAATAGAATAAGAAATAGGAATAGAATAGAAAAAGAAATAGGAATAGAATAGAATAACAAATATAACAGAATAGTAGAGTTGGAAGGGACCTTGGGGGTCTTCTAGTCCAACCCCCTGCTCAGGCAGGAGACCCTATACCATTCCAGACAAATGGTTATCCAGTCTCTTCTTAAAAGCCTCCAGTGATGGAGCACCCACAACTTCTGGTGTCAAGCTGTTCCACTGGTTAAATGTCCTCCCTGTCAGCAAGTTTCTCTTTAGTTCCAGGTTGCTTCTCTCATTGATGAGTTCCCATCCGTTGCTTCTCGCCCTGACTTCAGGACCTTTGGAGAAGAGGTGGACCCCCCTCTTCATTGGGGCAGCCCCTGAAATATTGGAACACTAAAAGACCTCAAAGGACCCTTCCAGCCCTATGATTCTATGATCTTGGCCAGGGGGTTGGTCTAGACCGGGCTAGGCAACCTCAACTCCCAGAATTCCTGAGCCAGCATGGGGGAAACTATGGCCCCTTCATGACTCGTGGACTTCAACTCCCAGAATTCCTGAGCCAGCATGGGGGATCTATGGCCCCCTCATGACTCCTGGACTTCAACTCCCAGAATTCCTGAGCCAGCATGGGGGATCTATGGCCCCTTCATGACTCGTGGACTTCAACTCCCAGAATTCCTGAGCCAGCATGGGGGAACTATGGCCCCTTCATGACTCGTGGACTTCAACTCCCAGAATTCCTGAGCCAGCATGGGGGAACTATGGCCCCTTCATGACTGGTGGACTTCAACTCCCAGAATTCCTGAGCCAGCCTGGCTCAACTTGGAAACCTCTCCCTTTCCCCTCAGCATGGCTGGCTCAGGAATTCTGGGAGTTGAAGTCCACGAGCCATAAAAGAGCCAAGGTTGCCTACCTCTGCCCTAGACCAGCCCCCTGCCCAAGATCACAGAATCGTAGAGTTGGAAGGGACCTGGGAGGTCTTCTAGTCCAACCCCCTGGCCAAGATCATAGAATCATTGAGCCAAGGCTGCCTATCCCTGGTCTAGAAGACCTCCAAGGTCCCTTCCAACTCTATGATTCTGTGATCTTGGGCAGAGGATTGGTCTAGAAGACCTCCAAAGTCCCTTCCAACTCTATGATTCTGTGATCTTGGGCAGAGGGTTGGTCTAGAAGACCTCCAAGGTCCCTTCCAGGCCCATAAGATTCCATGATGGCACGGAGGTCCTCACTGATCTGACGAGATCCTGTATCCTGGCCCTCTTGAAACACGTAGCAAAAATATTGGGATGGGGGGGAAGAAAGTGAGAGAAAGGGCACCCACTTTTCGGACCCCTCTCCCTCTTGGGGGTCCTGCAACCCCCCCCCCCCTTTTCCCCTGTCATTGCTTCTGGAAAAAACGGATCCATGGGATGCAATTGACACCTGGGAGAAATTTGAGGAGGGGGAGCCGTCTTCCTGGCAGCTTCTCCCTTCTAAAACGGCCTAATTCCCACCTTCTGAAAAGGCGGATAATTTCCACTTTTCTTTGCTTGAGAAAAAGATAATTGAGGATATTTTCTTTCCAAGAAAGGAGAGATTCTGCCCTCTGCAAAAGGGACGGCGGGGGGGGGGGGGAAAGAGGGAAAATATATATATATATATATAAAGTGTGTAGCTGTCTCCCTGGGTGCCATTAACTGAGTGCCTCTCCAGATCTGCAAGGTGTTCATCGCCTC
>NW_015389792.1:154611-173924 GCF_001527695.2 Protobothrops mucrosquamatus | reverse complement strand
AAGCTCATAACGTGTAGATCAGGGGTAGTCAACCTTGGCTCTTTTATGACTTGTAGACTTCAACTCCCAGAATTCCTGAGCCAGCTGTGCTGGCTCAGGAATTCTGGGAGTTGAAGTCCACGAGTCATAAAAGAGCCAAGGTTGACTACCCCTGGTGTAGATAGTAGTTTGTCTCTTGTAGAAATTGGCACGCTTGCCACGCTCATCACTTTGACTTCAAAACATTGTGAATGTACAAGTTTTCAGTCTCCGTTTCCATCTCCGTTCAAATTGAAAGTTTCAATGCTTTGTGTTCATCAGCTGCCAGTCGTGTTCCAAGTTGTAGACGGATACACGGTGCTTTTCGTTTTGTAAAATAAATACGTAGCTTAAAATAGTCGCATCAGAAAAATAACATAAGATTTTAAACCTGAGTGTTTCATTTTAGTGTACTTTGCCCTGGGGGACTCTCTCTAGTCTGAAACTAGAAAGTCGGAAAGACAGCGATGATGGTCCCATCATGTGGGTACGTCCAGGAGAACAGATGATTCCTGTGGCAGATATGCCAAAGTCGCCTTTCAAAAGGAAAAGGTCTGTTATAATATCTGGTTGACTTCAATATTCAGTAATATTTCATACTCCAGTTCCCAGGATTAGTGTAGCAGAAGGAATGGTAGAACCTGAGGGCAGAGTTAAGAGAGGAATCAGCCTAGAACAGTGGAGACGAACCTATGGCACGCGTGCCAGAGGCGGCACTCGGAGCCCTCTCTGTGGGCACACGCACCATGCCCCGGAGATGGCAACCGTCCCTCTTCAACCAGTTGCCCACTAACTCGCCGAGGTCCCATGTGGCCGGATGCATCCCAGCACGGCTGGTTTCCCTCCCCCCCTATCCCATCCTTCCTGGCCTTGCATGCTCTCCTTTTCCCAGGCACGACTCACTGCATTGCCTCCTCAGCTGTCGGCAGGCCGTCCAGCTCAGAGGTGGCAGGCTGAACTGCTGGCGGCGGGCTGCGGAGCCCCAGAGTGCGCCAGTCGAAGGGCCGGCAGGCTGTGACTGCTGACGGATAATGTTGGCCCCCATGCGCTCGCTGGCCCCGGCCCCTGCCTCGCCACAATGGCACCCCCACCCTGCCTCGCCTCACCCCACAGGATGAGCCTCCTGCCCACTGTCCCACTTGCCAGAGACCTCCCCAATCCTTTCCGGCCCCCACAGGCATCCCTCCCCTCGAGCAACATCGAGGTGACCACACCCACCTTGGCCACACCCACCCAGCCTGGCATGACCACAGCCACGCCCACCCAGTGGGCCACGCCCACCTGGCACTCAGTGATAAATAAGTGGGTTTTGGGTTGCAGTTTGGGCACGCAGTCTCTAAAAGGTTCGCCATCACTGGCCTAGAATCCTATGTAGCCACAAGTGGACTAAGTCCAAGTTCCCTTGAATTCCGTGGACCCTTATCTTAACTCTTGAGTAGGTACCAACCTTTAGTTGAGAAGATTCCTGTGCACAGGCTTTTGGCAATAAATCAGTTTAATGGCACCTTCACTTGTGGACCTGATCTTTCCTACCAGACAATTGGCAATGCAGTGACTGTGTATTGTCAGTGTATAGAGGGCACACCCTAAAGAACTGCTTTCCCAGTTATCACATATTTTCTCCTAAATGGCAGCTGAGGTTTAACAAGGGCTTCAGAGATTGATTGTCAGATAGCTAATTAAAGATTCTATAATCTTTAATGTTTAATGTTCTTGCTTTCTCTCCTCCCCCACTTCTTGTTCTTAAAGATGCTATTTCCTGCCAAAGAAATAAATTTATTTAATAATTATTCCCTTTAAGCAGCCCACATTTCATGCAACGTGTATGCCAGTTTGATTTTATTCGGGTTCCCTCCCCCCCAATCATTTCAATAATTATCAAACAAAATAGATAAAACAAATTCATCAACCTAATATAAAAAATACATTTTTTAAAAAATGGGGGGAATCCCCTCCCCCAAATACTAAAAAAAAAAAGAAACTTACAAGAAAGAAATGGAAATGCTGGATTTACAAATGAAACTGGATGATCATTTAAAAAAAAATGAATGTACAAATCATGTATCAAAAGTACGGTGTGGACTGTACGTTTACACTGAAATATTAGAGACTTAGATTTTATTTTTAAAAAATTATAAATGGATTTGGGTAAAAATGATAAGAACTTTGTTAGAAGGGCAAAAATTGTAGAAGAAAACGGGATGTTAGAATATATAGGACTTAAGGCTGGAAGGAAGGAAGAAAAATACAAAATTGGTTTCAGTGATGAGTTGCTATCTTTGGTGACATTCAGTGGTTAAATAACAACAAATTGGCTACTGCTAAGGATGTCTTAAATAACGCAGGCTATTAAAAAAATCGGGGTAAATCTATGATTTAATTTCATAAGTAAAATACCGATTTTTGCAGAGTTTGATCCACGATGTCCTCATACCCTTGACTCCGGCCTTAAGGTTTTTATTTAATCTTTAGGCAAACATACTGCAATGTTGAGAACTCTGCCTCAGTGTCCATATATTGACAGTGTGGTGGAGGCCTCTTTTATGAAAAGGGATATTCAGTTATGGCTATGTTAATTAAAGAGTCAGTATCTAGGGATCAAAGGGTTTAGGATAAGGGAAAACCCAGGTTCTCGTCCACTTTTAGCCATAGAAGCTCACTTGGTGCTCTTTGGACCAATTGCCCTTTCTCAGTCCATCCTCCCTCATGGAAGAATTGGAAAAGTCTGTGTTATATACAGTAGTGGCCAAAATGTTAGAAACATTTTGGGGAAAGTGTACAGTAGAAATGCCACCTTTGGTTAAGTTTCCACCCATTTTTCTTCTAATTTATAACGGTAGCCTTGTTAACTTAATAATACTGTTTTACATCGCTTTCTGGGTGACCAGTCAACTCTTTGCACCATGACTTTAATTTTATGACGTTTTACAAGCTCACTAAATGAAAGAACACAAAAAAACCCCAACCAACTTGATAGCGATCACATCACACACTGACAAATGTCCTCCTCTCAGCTTCAATACATGATGTCAATAACTGAATCCTACTGTGATCGGATTGGCTCATTGCCAAAACAAGATGACACCTGATTGGCTCTCTAAACACTCACGCTCATTGGCTACAACCAGATGAAGGAAAGCTACCTGAGATCAACCTAAGCAAGTTGTGCTTCCCTTTTCTGGTTATTTGGCTATATAGCTTTTTATAGAATACAGTACAGATAATTGAACCAACTTTGTTGCATTACATTCTTGATTAAATTATCTTTCCCATTGATATATAATTTTATGATACTACTCCCCAAAAAGTGGTGTTATTAGCCCATCAAACCTCAAAAATACACTTTTCCCCAAAGGTTTCCACAATTTTGGCCACTACTGTACAGTATGGCTCGGGACTGGGTTATTTGCGGGACTCTCTCCCCCCAATTGTATCTCCCCATTTGATGCTGTGAGTGAAATTAAACCTGCGCAGCCAACATCTTTAAAATGTGACTGAGGTGCAGCCTTTCTGTTATTTTGTTTTAACAGAACTACCAATGAAATTAAAAACCTGCAGTACCTACCTCGTACTAGCGAGCCTCGTGAAATGCTTTTCGAAGACAGGACACGAGCCCATGCAGATCACATAGGACAAGGATTTGAACGACAGACCACAGCTGCCGTCGGAGTGTTAAAGGCAGTGCATTGTGGAGAATGGTATGTAATGGCCGCCCGGTTCAGGAAAACATCTGCAGAATACTAGACATGTCTTAGCAATGAGAAAAACTGCCTGAAAGTGAGTTATGATAACACCTTTCAAGTATTTGAAGGGGTTGTCTCACAGAAAAATATCCAGCCTTGTTTTTTTGTCATTCAGAAGTGCAAGATACGGAACGTGGATCTTGAGAATATTTATAGCTCGGAGTTGAATTGTGGGATACTTGGTGTTCTCTGAGCTTGGTGCTTTTCTTGTAGACATTTCATGACCAAACTAGGTAACACCATCAGTACTAAAAGGGAGTAGAGTTTGAATTTGCTCTTATTTTTATATACTAACGGCTTGCCCTATCAGTGTAAGACAGGGGTGCCAAATTGCCAGCCCACAGGCCAGATGCGTCATGCCGAAACCCGCCCACCCCAGCTCCGGCAATGGGGGGGGGGAAGTTGCGATATGTCGCGACACGTCACGTGACATTGCGAGTTTGACACCCCTGGTGTAAGAGCAGACCCCACTCCCTTGTAGCACTGATAAAGTTATTTAATTGGGTAATGAAACGCCTGCAAGAAAACCACCAGGCTCAGAGAGCACCAAGGACCCCTACACAATGATTTTTAATTATAGATCAAGGCAATTTTGGATTAGGAAAGATATCCTATTGATAAGAGCAGGTTGATAGTTGAACCAATTAAACCAAGAGATGCTAAGATCTTTTTCACTGGATATCTTCAAACCTGCCAATCTGGGAGGTTGGATTAAATATCCTTTCCCCTGTCTAGTTTTTTCTAGACATTTTATCAATAGAGATACCATTTAGTAAGAATTTTCATACTAAACAGCATTCAGTAGCATTAAAGAAAGACATTTAAAATGATATTGAAGGAGGAAGAATTCTTGTTGCCATATTTTATCAGTAGGGGTAATCCACACAGTTACCTAGAAAAATGAAAATTATATCTTGATTTGGAGAATTGCTAATTGCCTGACACTTAAGGAATGGAAGAATGGAAGAATAATAGTTAATCTTTTGGTTTGAAATTGGATTATGTAGATGGTAGTAGTAAAGCCTCCAAGTCCTAGTGACTTATTCTATGGATATTTCCATTCTCCATGTAGTTTTCTTGGAAATCATACATTGTCTCTGTCTGTTTTCCTGACTAGTCAACAGCACTAAGAATAGTCTAAAGCAGGGGCCTTCAAACTTGGCCCTTTTATGACTTGTGGACTTGCGTGCCTGGCTGAGGAATTCTGGGAGTTGAAGTCCACAAGTCATAAAAGGGCCAAGTTTGAAGACCCCTGGTCTAAAGGTTTCTCATCCCTATACTTAATCAAGATGGTCTCAGCATAGCTTCTAAGCCCAGGCAGTGCTAACCAGATGCTGGGTCAGTGGCTTGTCTGACTTATGAATCCTATTGCTTTACTCTCTTCTCATAACTCAGTGTAAAAGCAAAACATTCCTTCAATTCATTTCTGTGTGGTGTCTGTTGCCAAACTATTTGGTTCTCTCTTCACTAAGCAACAATTATGGGATGGTCCTGCTCAGAAACTAAATCATAGTACAAGATGCAGAACTTTGGCATCGATTACTACAATGTCTTCCTTATGTCAAATTTAAGTTTAAGCATATGCCAAATGAGCTTTACATCCACAGTATGCTCAATACATGGGACATTTCTCAGTAGCTCATTTTACATTGAGTACAGCTACAAAAACAACACCGCTGCATGACATTTAATTTTTCAGTAGTTGTGTACCGGGATCAACTTTCTTTTAGTTACAGAATGCAGTAGGAGAAGAAAAACCAATAGACATACACAGATGCACAGAGAGGGAGGGAGAGAGAGGGAGAGTAAGTATTAGAGAGAGGGTGAGAGGAGAAAAAGTACTTTTTTGAAAATGTCCAATTTTAATAATCTTGAAACATGCTGTTCCTGTATGTTTCTCTCTTGAAGAGCATGTACACTGGCCATTATGATGGGATGAGAAACCAATGATAAAAATCAAATTATCAAGGTGGACTTCAACGCCAGTAATTTATTTTGGCATTTCACAAGTTTTCTTTTATCGTCATCTTGATTTCTTGATCCATGTAGTTTCTGCGTTTCACTCTCTGATCCCTCTACCTCTTAGTCACTAGAAAATAGAACCCAACAGCTTTTTGGATGGCTTTGCAGTAGTCATGGCCTCCAAGTCCTTCAAACTGCAGTTATCAACATTGTAAGGCATTTTTTTTCCTTAATGAAGGCTAGAAATTTTATTTGCTTTTTTTAAAGTTGTCAGCAGCCAGCTTTCAGAGGGTGGTTTATGAAATTCATTAGACTAGTCGTCCCTCTACAACAGTGTTTCTCAACCTTGACAATTTTAAGGCATGTGGACTTCAACTCCCAGAATTCCACAGCCAGCAATGCTGGCTGTGGAATTCTGGGAGTTGAAGTCCACATGCCTTAAAATTGTCAAGGTTGAGAAACACTGCTCTACAACTTCTACCTGCTTTATCTTCCAACAAAGCTATTATCATCTCTTCCTGGTTGCAATAATGTTTCATTGGCTGGTGGGATTGATTTAAATATTAAATTTTTCATCTTCATTCTCCTTGTTTTTTGTCTGATGGGTGAGAGGGAGCGCTTGGAGGAGCAGAATTTTCATTTGCTAAAGTGATATTTTCAGCTTCCTCTTCTAATACTTCCTATTTTGGGCACAAAGAAGACGAGCTATTTTTGAAAAAAAAATATGATAATGTAAATTATCTAAATCCTACCTCGGTAAATTGCAAAATAGAATCGGCAGATGGTTCACGATGGCTTTCAGCACTACTGGTTGATGCAATTTGCCTACTGCAATCAGTTGGGCGCTCCATCTGTGATTGTGCAGCCCGATGCCAAAATGCCAAGATCGTCTTCTGGCTGATTTTTTTTTTTCTCCTCTTCTATTGATCTTTCATCCCCAAATGCCTGAGTGTTTTAGGAACTGTGTGCCAGAATAAACCAGTCTCATCTGCATTGCAAATCCGACATAGTTATGAGTCATTCATTATGGGTGATGTTATGTAACTTTTTCCTTAAAGCCTAAGTTTCATTCATTCACCATCTGGATGTTCACAGTTCCAAGATTAGACAGTTCCACAGACATGCAAATGGAGATGTGCCGTTTGCAATTGTAATAGCTGCTAATCCCTAGTTTTATTCTCCATAAATGAACGTCACCCAAACGTAACGTTCCACCACTGCTTTGCTAAATGTGGTTTTTGTGTCCCACTTTAAATGACTTTCACCCCAAGCGCAGTTTAGGTACTGCTATGATTTATATCACACTGAAGACATAGTTCCGTACAGGTAGTCCTTGACTCATGAAGCAGTTAAGTGAGTTTTGCCCTATTTTACGGCCTTTCTTGCCACAGTTGTTAAGTGAATCACACCAGTTGTTCAGTTAGTAACCCGGTGGTTAAGTGAATCTGGCTTCCCCGTTGACTTGACTTGTCAGAAGGTCTGAAAAGGAGATCACGTCACCCCAGGACTACTAACCGTCATAAATATGTGTCAATTGCCCATAGTCTGAATTTTGATTGTGTGACCATGGGGATGTTGCCACAGTCATAAGTGTGAAAAACAGTCATAAGTCACTTTTTTCAGTGCCGTTGTAACTTTGAATGGTCACTAAATAAACTGCTCTAAGTCAAGGACTAGCTCGGGGGTAGGCAACCTTGGCCCTTTTATGACTCATGGATTTCAACTCCCAGAATTCCTGAGCCAGCCGTGCTGAGGAGAAAGGGAGAGGTTTCCAAGCTGAGCCATGCTGGCTCAGGAATTCTGGGAGTTGAAGTCCACGAGTCATAAAAGGGCCACGTTTGACGACCCCTGATATAGGGCAGGGGTGGGGAACCTTGGCTCTTTTATGACCCGTGGACTTCAACTCCCAGAATTCCTGAGCCAGCCATGCTGAGGGGAAAGGGAGAGGTTTCCAAGCTGGGCCATGCTGGCTCAGGAATACTGGGAGTTGAAGTCCACGAGTCATAAAAGAGCCAAGGTTGCCTACCCCTGGACTAGCTGTACAAATATTAGAAATGTTTTTTTTTTCCACCCCATACTTTTCGCAAGTCCATGCAATGGGCATTTCAGAGTTTAGGTTATCCATCAATTATAGCCTGTGTTATATGGTGAAATTTATTCTTTGGCTGTTTCCACCCACTCCTACCGGTGCTCAGCTTAGAGGTGTCTTTAGCCTTACCTCTAAGCTTAGTCAGGTTTTACTTTTAGACATCAGCCAATGTTCCAGAGGATATGGTCTACACTGCTATTATTTGCTCATGCAGATCTAACATGGGTGTTGGTCTGTGCTGCTGTTCCATGAAAAGAATTTTAACAATTTCGGTTGCTCTTGATTGCTTAGTATTTGGGCTTCCCCCAAATTGGAATACAGGTGGTCCTCGAGTTACAGCCACAATGGAGCTCAAAATTTATGTTGCTAAGGGAGAAATGTGTTAAGTGAGTTTTGCCCCATTTTACGGCTTTTCTTGTCAGGTTTGTTAAGTGGATCCCTGCAGTTGTGAAGTTAGCAACGCCGTTATTAAGTGAATCTGGCTTCCCCTTTGACTTTGCTTGTGAGGAGGTCACAAAAGGTGATCACATGACTCCGGGACGCTGCGACCATCCTAAACATGAGCCAGTTGTCAAGCATCTGAATGTAAAATCACATGACCACGGGGATGCTGCAATGGTCATCAGTGTGAAAAAAGGTCATAAGTCCCTTTTTTCAGTCCCGGTGTAACTTCGAACGATCACTACACAAACTGTTGTAAGTCGAGGATTACCTGTACAGGTTGGAATAGGACAACCCACTGCAGCCCATTTGCCACGGCCAACGCAGCGTGGGACATGTCGCGGTGGGACCGCTTAACAATTCAATTTGATTATTTAAAATAAATAAAAAAATAATGTTTGTCATTCCAATTTCATTCTGTCGAATGAATATTCTTTAATATTCTTTCGAATATTCTTTAATGATTCCATTCCACCCTTTTTTTGATATTAGTGTAACTCTTGTCGCACAGCAAGTCATGCAGGGCAAGTTGTCCCGCAGGGTGTTGGCTGTGGTGAGTGGGCCACGGCGAATTGTCGTAGACCCTTTATAAGGTATTTTTATAGAGTTTTGCTTAACTTGCTTTATAAGTATTTAGTTACAATTTTGAATAATCCTGAATGTCAACTTTTTCCCCCCCCCTCCCCTTGTGTAGGGTTGAACAGCCTCGCATAACCAAAGACGTAATTTGTTTTCACGCGGACGATTTCTTAGAGGTAGTTCAACGACTGCAGCTAGATTTGCACGAGCCGCCGCTTTCTCAGGTAACTGCCTTGATCGATTGGATGACGTTGAAGAAGAATGTTACAGGATATTTGAAGGAGGTCTTTATTCTCTCCCTTTTTCTTTCTAGTGCGTCCAGTGGGTGGACGATGCGAAACTGAACCAGTTACGAAGGGAAGGCATCCGCTACGCCAGGATCCAGTTGTACGATAACGATATTTATTTTATACCGCGGAACGTTATACATCAATTCAAGACAGTTTCAGCTGTGTGTAGCTTGGCGTGGCACGTGCGCCTCAAGCTGTACCACTCGGAGGCCGAGAACCAAGCCCCCTGCGAAACGGACCCCCCAACCGATCCCACGTCTTCTTCTATTACGGGACTTCAGGCCGGCAGCGCCCTCCCTCCCACGGACATCGGCGCCTCCGAAGAAACCAAATTCTCCAGTAGCCTTCAGACTAAACACGCGAAGCAGGAGGTTCCCTGCCCGCCCCACGAACCCGCTCTCTCTCTCCAGAGTCCAGGGGACCCCCTTCCGGTGGACCTTCCCGAAAAGACGGCGGCCTCCAGAGCTGCGGAATGTCAGAAAGCTAAAGCGAGACCGGATCACGCTCACTTGACAGGCTGGAGACCTGAGACTGACTCGAACCCCGAGCCCGGCCACCAATACACGCAGGACAGCCTGTGCCCCGGGGGTCGTGTGAATCAGGAAGACACGAGACTGAGGAGCTCAACTTACCCGAGTCTGCATGGCAAACCAGAAGACGATTTTTTGTGTTAAGTGTGTGTGTGTGTGCGTGCGCGTGCGTGTGGGCGTGGGCGGGCGTATATGTTTTTAAAATACTTTTAAAATATAACGACACAATGTAAGGAGGCTTACATCTTACATTCTGTGAGGCAGGATTTTTTTTTTTTTTTTTTTTTAAAACCTGCCCTTGCAGCTGTTGCAGCATAAAATAGTTTATGTAGCTTTGTAACATTCCTCAGTGCCTGTCCGTAACTGTAAACGTTTGAAAGCACTTAGGGCCAGACGCACTGTAAACACTGCAGGTATAACATAAAAAAAAAAGTCTTTAAAATATGAGTTGTAGGTTTTAGAATAGAGCTGACATTTAACATTATATATATATATATATATATATTTTGTAAGATAAGCCAGAATTCTTTTTTGACAATTCCAGGCTTTTCCATAGAGCTTATTTATACCATTTTTTTTTCTCCTCTCCTTTTTAATGTGTCAGCACTGTAGTGTAAATAGCTTTTTTAAAAAAAACAAAACAAAACGAAACGAAAACAAAAAAACTTTTTAGTGTGATTTATATTAAAATGTGAGCCGCTTAATAAAGGTTCATAATAATTATTTTTATTTTGGGAAAAAAATCTCCGTCCTGGTATAAAAAAACAAAACAAAAGGGAAATATTCTTATATTAAAAAAATGGATAGATGTATTAAAAGTAAGATAGAATTTGTTGTTGAATTTCCACAAAATCTTAATCTGGAGAAGAATAGGAAAGGTACACTTCCTTTTGGTCGGATGCTAGACAATATATCAGAATTAAGACAAAACTTTCTTCCCTTTCCCCATCTTTTGAACCTTAGACTTCAGCAAGGATTGAACATTTGAGTACTCTTGACTGGCATATCACTAAAGTGGAGTCCTAATGGGTGGCAAATCATAAATAAATACAAAAAAAGAGGGATACAAAAAACAACAGTACTACAGTTTACCAGTTATTTGAACAAAATGTATCAATAGACTAGCACTGATCCACTTATTTCTTTTTCCCCCTGTCAATTCTGCAGATAACTAAAGAGGGTTTTACAATACATCTAAGAAAGGAAAAATAAAGAGCAATGCATTTACAACCAAGAATATAGCGCCCGATCAGTATGAATTTCCCTCATGCATCTGGCTAAATACAGTTAGGAATATGCTTAGTTTAATTCCCTCTGGGCCAGAACTTAAAAAAAAGTTTTCCTTTATATAACAGAACCCAAGAACCGCTGCCTATTTCTGCCCTCTTTTATGGCACAAACTCTCTTCCATTATTCCCAGCTATAATATGAAAAAATACCCACTAAAATATCCGCCCGTCTTGTCAATTCCATTCTGAGTCTTCAGCTTTGCCATCCAGGTGATGACGATCTTCACCGCAACCTTGGCCTGGCCATTTGGTTGAGCACGCAATAAACCTCTCCTTGTCACATCGCTGAGTTGTTTTGGCTTGCGGTGCTGTAATTGTGGTCATTTATTTAGAGAGAAGCCAATCCTTAGACTTCATTTGTGAGTGGGACTGTTTTACAGCGACGTTTAATGTGTGGGCCTGCATCCAGCTGGTGACAAAATGTCACAGGAGCCAGTGCTAGAAAAAGGTTGAGAATCGGCTAGCCCTCAATGGGAATTTAAAATTGATCTGCGGTAGGGAATATATATACTGCCCTTTCCCATACAAAAGAGAGGCAGAAACCCAGTGAAAATGTCCGCTGGCGTGCTTTGTTATACTGTGTGAGTAATAATAATAATGATAAAGTTGGAAGGGACCTTGGAAGTCATCAAGTCCAACCCCCTGCTCAGGCAGGAAACCCTATACCATTTTGGACAAATGGCTGTCCAGTCTCTTCTTAAAAACTTCCAGTGTTGGAGCATTCACCGCTTCTGGAGGCAGGTTGTTCCACTGGTTAATTGTTCTCACTGTCAGGAAGTTTCTCCTTAGAACTGTGAAAATTTAAAAGAAAAGGCAGAGATGCAGAGATTGGGTACAAGGACAATAATCCACCTGTGGTAACCGAGCATTTGATAGAATAGTCATGGTTGATTCTTAGCCTCTTCCACTTTGAACTCTATGGGTATTTTGAAGCTTTAATATATCGTCTTAAAAAAAGAAAAGCACAGCCAGAAAAAAAATATACCTTTGGACCTTTAAAACATATAAAACCAGATAATAATTGCCGTGCATTTTAAGCATTGAGGATGATTTCCAGAAGGCTCCTGCTATGAATATAGGAGTCAACGTGGTTTTCCCTATACAAAGTGACGGTTATAGCCCTTTCAGATTGCCGATGTCAGCAAGCGCCATTATTTTTGTGGGTCGTTTTGTACACAGTTCGATCAACCTGTCTTAACAATGTCAGGCAGTTTCTGTAAGAGGCTGCTTTTGTGCTTTCCCTTTGAGGTTTACGCAGTGTGCTGAAAATGTTACGGAGTGCTGACACCCTTTGTTTAAATCAATTGTTCATCTGAAACTAAACTGTCATTGGATATTGTCATTTCTACCTTTTTGTAGGGCTGTTCTATTTGGCGTGTAAAAACCTGGACGGCCTCTAGAAGGAAGCAGTGTGTTAGAATTTTCTAATTCTTTCTGCTGTCGTCTAGTGCTTCTCTCCCATCTTTACAGCCCAAATATATTAGCCTTAATCTTTTGTTTTTTCCTCCAGAAATATGTCCTTCCTAGTCTCCTTCCACTTACCTGCTTTGACTGATGCAACAACATGATAAATGCTCCTTTTTTTTTAAAAAAAAGAAGTGCTCTGAGCTTCTTCATGCTCTCCATCTCACGCTAGAATTTAAGAAGAAACCACTTTCAATCTGTATCTTTCCCAATTTAGGATTTGAATTGTTGGGATTAGGCTGGTTATGACGCCCTGGCTTCCCTTTATTTTTTAACATGCAAGTAGCCCTTGACTTAGGACCACAATTGAGCCCAACATTTCTGTTGCTAAGCGAAACATTTATTAAGCGAGTTTTGCCCCATTTTACAACCTTTCTTGTCACAGTTGTTAAGCGAATCCCTAGTTGCTAAATTAAGTCACACCGTTGTTAAGTGAGTCTGTCTTCCCCCTTGACTTTGCTTGTCAGATGGTTGCAAAAGGGGATCACGTGACCCCGGGACACTGCGACCGTCATACACGTGAGTCAGTTGCCAAGCGGCTGGATTTTGATCACGTGACCGTGGGGATGCTGCAATGGTCGTAGGTGCGAAAAACCGTCACAAGTCACCTTTTTTCAATGCCTTTCTAACTTTGAATGGTTAGTAAATGAACTGCTTAAGTCAAAGGCGGTAACCTGCATTATGTAGTAGGCGAAGAAGAGTGTCAGCAATTATAATCGTTAGGAATTGGATTGATAAACATTTCCCCCCCCCCCCCGATTTTGGAATTTGAGATCCAAACGAAGTATAGAAAAGTACGGCGTAGCATTTCTGAAAAACAAAGGATTTGCCCAAATTTGGATCCCAGACCTATTGTTTTGCTGGAATGTAATTGACTACATAATTTGTTTTGAAATGGAAAATGTTTGTATTATGTATCCTAGACAACCGTGGAGCATTCCAAAACTTAATTCACGGATTATGCTTAAAACCTGGTTCAATCGTAGTGTGCAAATCATTTTTGGTTCATTGAGAAGGTGATGAATGCTATAGGCCAGGGGTAGGCAACCTTGGCTCTTTTATGATTCGTGGACTTCAACTCCCAGAATTCCTGAGCCAGCCATGCTGGCTCAGGAATTCTGGGAGTTGAAGTCCACGAATCATAAAAGAGCCAAGGTTGCCTACCCCTGCTATAGGCCCTTCCTGATGGAAGGGTCCTGTAACTTATTATTTCTACCAGGCCAGTCAAGCAAAATTGTAATTCTTCTGAAGAGACTGTGGTGGGAAAGTATGCATGGGTTGTTTCTAGATCCTTACTACTAGACTGAGTAGCTCTGATAAAAAGCCAGTTGCCTATTATCTGGTCCTCAAGTCAATTAACAATGGGAAGAAAAAAGTCATAAGACATTTTGAAAGTCTACCTTTTACATTTCTATAAATATAAACTTGCAGACGCTAAAACAAGCAGGAAGCAGATCACAGCCGTAATATTCTTCCTGTTAACAGTTGTCTGTATGCTTCCTTCCAAAAATTCTTCTAACCATACCATAAAAAAAAAGGCTGTGTTGTTTTGCTTTTGGTAGAAAACCAACCCTGTTGAGTTGCTATATTTTTTCTTCCACAGTGTGGAATACAGTTGGTTACCTTTATCGAGAACAAACAAAAACATTCCACCTGTGTTGAAAAATGTGTGAACCGGCGCGTAAAACTCGTTATCCCGTGTCTTTGAATATTTCATTGTATGTAAGGCTAGCTTAATATATGCTAAGCTGATTTGGTTTAAGTATGGTTTAAATACGCCACCGTGGCGGGATTTGCATTTGACTAATCTGTACAGAAGCAAACCTGTGTGTGTGTGAACGTGTGAATTCTGAGCATGAATGGAAGAGGTGAGAAACAACGAGAAAGCAATATAGCTTCAGAATACCTTACTATATAAGGCACTTTGATGTCAATTCCTTTTACTGTAGTATTCATTGAGAAAAGAGAAGATTAGACAAAAATCATTGTTTTTATACACAGAACTAACTAGTGACAGGTAGAGAAAATATACATGTATTTTTCAAAATTTACATTCCTTAGAGCAGTGGTTCTCAACCTTTTTAATGCCGCGACCCCAACTGGTCGTAAGTCGAGGACTAAACCGGTCGTAAGTCGAGGACTAAACCGGTCGTAAGTTGAGGACTAAACTGGTCGTAAGTCGAGGACTACCCAACCGGTCATAAGTCGAGGACTTTCCCTGCCCGGGAGCGCCGCGCATGCGTGGTTCCGCCCCCTGCGCCGGCCGAGGCATAGCTGGCAAGCAGCAGAGACGGAGCAGGCCGACCACCAGCTGGCCCAGCTCAAGGGAGGTAAGGCACCCGCCGGAAAAGGGGAAAAAAATGGCAGACAAAAAAAAATGGCGGACAGCCTTGCTTGGCGACCTCCATGAAATGGTTGATCGACCCCAAATGGGGTCCCGACCCACAGGTTGAGAACCACTGCCTTAGAGTTAATGAATTATATTGAATAATGCAGACATTTATTAGTGGAACTGGGCTTTTTCCACTAAAATGTCTGGATTTTCTAGAAATTTGTGTGAAAAGAACTAGCAGAGGTTGGTAGGGGCATCTTGCACAGAGACCTGCCTCCATCACTGTTTCTGTTTTTGTAGTCTAACACAAAGTGAAGTTTCCACTAACTGAAGGCCCCTCTACTTTTCCTTGGTAGCCTGCCTTCACTGATTGGCTTGCCTGTTGCATTAAATTACGGTTTATTTAATAAAATGCAATTTGGCTAGACTAAAACATAAACCCTAATGTTACATACTAGGGCTCTTTCCGCTTCGAAAATTATTTTAAATGTAGCACGAGCAAAGCGCGTTGCTGCTGCTGCTGCTGTTAATTAAAGCAGCCTTTTCTTGGGCTACTGAGGGAGACGGAAAAATCACGCCTGCTTGAATGAATCAACACATTAAAATGATCTTCAAAGCAAACACGTAGCCTGGCAAAAGTTGTGGCTGCTTTAATGACGAGCAGAGAAGTCTCATGCTCATGACAGGTTTAAAGCACGGCCATATCCTTTTTAAAGCCCTCATTTTAATGTTAAACTCAGAACCCTGTGATGGCTCAATCCTGTCTCACATACACATGACCTGTAGCACCACTTAAAAAACTTAGAAAGCACCCCCCCCCCTTAGAAAATAGCCTCTTTCTGGACCATTCCCAATCTATGGTCCAGAAGGTCCTGATCTAGGCATAAAAATATTTGGAGGCTCATTAGGTACACACTCGTGACAGTATCTTGAGGCCAGTTCACTGCTCAAGGAGTTATTCCCTCCCATATAATTTTGAGGTGCCCAGTTGAAGGCCAGTCTCTCTCTCTGGATAATATAAGTAGCCCTTGTACCTGGAGAGGCCTTCCTTGCTCATCTCCAGTGTGAAGGACCTAGTGTCTCCAGAATGAATAAGGGATAATCGGGATGAGCTGAATGCTCAGCTTGTCCCGTGGACCATCCTGGCAAACGGTCCCGGGGCCAGCGTGATGCTGTTGTCTATTGCCACGGTTCTGCTATCTTCACGGAGGACGAAGTAGTGCTAGATCCATTGGTTGACCTTCGTCAACGGAGCAGCTCGGAAGAGGTGGCCGTTTCTCTGAATTTGTTGGAATTTGGGGGGTTTTTTTAAGGTCCATTGTCTCTGCAGCTTCCATGTTTGCTGATATGTTTATATATCCTGCTATGAAATGTGACTTCGTTATGAAGCTATTATGAAGTTGTCCATGTCTAAGGGAAGTGTCGTATTGGGACTATGATTCTGGACTCATCAGCTCCAAAAATGGTTTCCCAATCGTACAAGCTGATGTTCATAATATTCTGGTTATCTTTTGACCAGATCCCTAAGTAGTGTTTTTTATGAGAAACAGCCTAGAACTAAGGAGAAATTTCCTGACAGTTAGAACAATTAACCGGTGGAACAACCTGCCTCCAGAAGCTGTGAATGCTCCAACACTGGAAGTTTTTAAGAAGAGACTGGACAGCCATTTGTCTGAAATGGTGTAGGGTTTCCTGCCTGAGCACGGGGTTGGACTAGATGACCTCCAAGGTCCCTTCCAACTTTATGATGATGATGATGATATATCAATATCAGCCTTCATTTTCACGATTGGACCAGTTCCTGGAGTATTTTTAGCCGAGTACATTTTCTGTTGAGGAGGTCATTGTGAACGCTAAGAAGAAATCGGGTGTAAAGTCTGTAGGGCTAGGTTTATGATTGTGATCACAGTCTGGGTACATACCAATTTTATAACGCTTTGATACATTGATTTCAAATTTCTTGACCCTTTCTCTGTATCTGTTTGTCTGTTGTGATCGATACCCAGGTAAAGATTTATTTTAGTCAGGACTTCCGGAGGCAACATCTGAGATCTTGACCTAATTCATTATGAATCCTTGCTTTTCTAGATGGTTGCCCTGTCCATCAATGTGATCCCAGTCAAAAGGTTTTCCGAATATATATATACTACGCCGCCAATTGAAAGAGAACTTCTTGAATTGAAACTGGTTATCAGGAGGGAATTTCAGATGTAATAGTTTGACAGGAATTTAGAAATAAGCCACCATTAAGTCCACTAATGTCAACAGATTGGTTTCTTTAGGATGGCTTCTTTAGCCATCCTAATAAAGAGTCAGGATCTCATTCCTGAATCTTAAATTGCTTCATGAGTTAGTTATGGCCCTGAGGTTTCACACCCATGGTATCTTGAATGAACTAAAGTCTCGTTCTTCCTTTGCTTGTTCTACATCAGTGGTTCTCAACCTGTGGGTCGGGACCCCATTTGGGGTCGATCGACCATTTCATGGGGGTTGCCAAGCAAGGCTGTCCGCCATTTTTTTTGTCCGCCATTTTTTTTGTCTGCCATTTTTTTTCCCCTTTTCCGGCGGGTGCCAGCTGGTGGTCGGCCTGCTCCGTCTCTGCCGCTTGCCAGCTACGCCTTGGCCGGCGCAGGGGGCGGAACCACGCATGCGCGGTGCTCCCGGGCAGGGAAAGTCCTCGACTTACGACCGGTTGGGTAGTCCTCGACTTACGACCGGTTTAGTCCTCGACTTACGACCGGTTGGGGTCGCGGCATTAAAAAGGTTGAGAACCACTGTTCTACATACTGACGTCTTAACAAGCAGTCCCTGGCTTAGACAATTATTTACTGCTGTCCCCCCTCTTTGTATGCTGTGTTAATACCGGTAGTAACATGTCTGGCTGGCTACTTTGGAATTCTAGTTAAACCGTGTTGGCAGCCACCTAACACGTTTTCACTCAGAATGGGTTGGGGTGCAAGTACGGCTTTGGGTTGGGAGTCCTTTACTGCAGATCAACACTCCCAGACCCATAATCCTGTGCTAAATCAGAAAGGCGTTTGTATCCACGTGTGGTAAAAATGGTTAGAGCTAAGGAGAGAAAGAATCGGAGAAGATTGGTGAGCGTTTTGCTTGTAGACCCTGTAGAAGACAGAGGTAATAAGGGGCCGAGACATTGCCTACCGCATCCCTCTACAGTAGTGGCCAAAATTGTGGAAACCTTTTGGGAAAAGTGTATTTTTGAGGTTTGATGGCTAATAACACCACTTTCTTTTGGAGTAGTACCATGAAATTATATATCAATGGAAAGATAATTTAATCAAGAATGTATTGCAACATGGTTTGTTCAATTATCTGTATTCTATGAAAAGTTATAGCCCAATAACCAGAAAAAGGAAGCACAATTTGCTTAGGTTGATCTCAGGTAGCTTTCCTTCATCTGATGGTAGCCAATGAGCAGGAGTGTTTAGGGAGCCAATCAGGTGTCATCTTGTTTTGGCCATGAGCCAATCGGATCACAGTAGGATTCAGTGATTGATGTCATGTATTGAAGCTGAGAGGAGGACATTTGTCAGTGTGTTATGTGATCTCTATCAAGTCGGTTGGGTTTTTTTGCGTTCTTTCATTTAGTGAGCTTGCGAAACGTCATAAAATTAAAGCAATGGTGCAAAGAGTTGACTGGTTGCCCAGAAAGCGATGTAAAATAGGATTATTAAGTGAACAAGGCTACAGTTATAAAGAAATGAGAAAAAAATGGGTGGAAACTTAACCAAAGGTGGCATTTCTACGGTACCCTTTTCCCAAAAAGTTTCCACCATTTTGGCCACTACTGTAGATTAGTTTTTAAGCAAATGTTCCAGGTTTTGGATAGCGTTGATTGGGGTTCAGCACCTTCTGTTGCGGGCACCTTCTAATCAACAGAACCGGTGAAGTCATAACATGGTTTTGTTTTAGCCCCGCTTGAGATGCGAAGCCAGTTGCGGGTTATAAACCCTGGCATAAGGCAACGAGTAAATGCTGTCGGGATCCACGGAGGTGGTTTTCCTGCTCCTGAGAGCTACCTGTATTTCGACAATGGAGTACATTTGAGAGGCGTTCCTGGTGTACTCTCCAGCTGAGATCTAAAGACATCCCAGTTATCAGGGCTTAGAACACAGCAATATCTGAGGTTCTGAGGTACCCAACCTTGGCATCTTTAAGACCTGTGGACTTCAACTCCCAGAATTCCCCAGCCAGTCAGACTGAACTTTGGCAAGTCTGACAATTGGAAGTCCACAAAAAGTTGCCAAGGTCTTAGGTCAGGGCTTTTCAACCAGTGGTACGGGTACCACCTGTGGTACATTGGCACCTGGCAGGTGGTACGCGACCATCCTAGAAAAGGGGTAGCAGGGGAGGGGAATCTTATCTTATCTTATCTTATCTTAAATTTAATTTATATACCGCCCTTCTCCCATAGGACTCAGGGCGGTTCACAGCATATTTAAAAAACAGATACTATACACAATACAAAATACAAAAAATACAAAAAAATACAACAATATAAACCCCAATAAAACCGAATTAAAAACCAAATATTGACGGCTGTGTTTCCAATTAA
>NW_015389792.1:144806-154601 GCF_001527695.2 Protobothrops mucrosquamatus | reverse complement strand
AAGAAGCGCCGATCAGCTGGAATGTTGCAGCATCTCCAGGGTCTTGTGATTTACATTCAGATGCTTAGCAACTGATTCATATTTATGACGGTCACAGTGTCCCAGGGTCATGTGAAGCGACCAAAACCTGCTGCAACCACCTAGCAGACGGGGGGAAATAAAAACCAAACACCCCCCCCACCCCACCCCCCGCTGCCAATCCTCAACAGAAATGCTAACAGCAATGAAAACCTCGGACAGGAGGAAGAGCACGGCCGGGTGGGCAGGCAGATGTCTTGCTCGGTTGTGGCTTGGGGGGCACTTTTTTCAGTGCCATTGTAACTTCGAATAGTCACTAAATGAACTGTTGTAAGTCGAGGACTCCCTGTACTTTATCACTTTTTTCCTTTTTTGGGGGGGGTCATCAAGTTTTTGACACCTTGCTAGGCGACTGGTGGTACTCGGATGTTGCCCTATCCTAAAAGTGGTACAATGGGTGAAAAGGTTGAAAAGCCCTGTCTTAGGTGATCAGCAGCCCAGCAGATGGCGGCCTTTTCCTGTTGCATTTGGGCCAAGAAAAACGGCTCCTTGGATTGCAGGGGGTCAACTGAGGCAGTGGTGTTACTAATACCTCTTCCCTGGAATTTAGTTCTGTCCCCTCTCTCTGCAGGATGCTAGTAACTCTTTTTCTCAGCGTTTGCACTTCTCAGCGCTGACTTAAAAGTGAACTCTTTCCACAGATTGGGCATTTACAGCATCTGCCTTCTCTTTGAATAGCGCACCGGCCTATCTAAGACAGCCTGATCCCAAATTCCTATGGCCAGCCGTTTTATCCGTCCCTTTGGCATTTTCTTAAAAACAATTTCCAGCAACTACAGGCCTTTGTGAACTCCCTTCGTAACATCCTGAAAATATCTATCCTCTCTGCTTAGCTGAATGGTTTATAAAGAACATTTTATGCCTCCTGGCTGTCCAGTAACCAATATTCTCATTTTTATTTTTAAATTTAAAAAGCACAATTTGGGAGGAGCACAAAAATTAGAGCGATGTCAGCTCGACTGGATGGAGTAGCTAAGGCTTGGCTCACCTGCCAGGGTAATTATTTTCATAATGGCGAGAATGAAAGATCCTCAGATTATTATAGAGGAAATGATAGAGGCGATGGTTCTTGTTCCCAGTTTGAAACCCTGTTATGTATAGGAGCAAACTGGTTTTTATTATCCTTTTATACTGCCCAATAACTTCTCTTAAATGGAGGGATATAATGGAAACACCTACAACTAAGTATAAATCTTTAGTAAGTGGGGACTGCATTGTAAGTTTGGCTTCCAGTTTCCAAAGATTGTGGTGCCACAGTGTGCAAAAACTGAGCATTGGTGATCGGGCGCTTCTGAGATTATTTAATGCTGAATTTACTTTTTAAAACAACTTGTTGAGAAAGGAAGATTACAGACGTGGTTTGGAAAGCAGAAAGATCTAAGTACAATGGTGAAATCTACAGATGTTTGTGCACATCATATGCTAAGACACCTGTATTCTGCTCAAATCATTTAGATCTATTTCGCTATAAAATCTTTCACGTTCTCTTCCAGGTCATCCTGTTAATTCAGGAACTTTTAAGTGACTTAAAAGTCCTACCATGCCCAATGCGGTACACTTTTATAATTTTTGTATACTTGAATCATTTTACTGCTTTCAAACTGACATAAAAAATACCCCAATCCATTTTGTCATTGGACCGCTTTCCATTTTGCTCTCTGAAGACCCCAGCCCCGAATTTAACTTAATACTTGTGTAAATCAGTTTCAATTGTATTTAGTTGTGTTACAGAAACTCTCTGTAAATATGTGAGTTACTAAATGAGAAATTGCCAGCTGCTGTAGGAAGCCTGTTTCAGATGATGTGAGTTATCAACTTCCCTGGCGCCACAATGTACAATCATGAGTTGTGCACAGGTATTTTGTCCCCCCAGTTTTTTCAGCTCCTGCCAACAAGGCTTGAAGGATATCATTTCTGCTAGCTCAGGGGTCTTCAAACTTGGCAACTTTTAAGACTTGTGGACTTCAACTCCCAGAATTCCTCAGCCAGGCATGCTGGCTGAGGAATTCTGGGAGTTGAAGTCCACAAGTCATAAAAGGGCCAAGTTTGAAGACCCCTCGCTGGAAGACACGAACACCCCCTCTTCACTCTTTTTTGCTGTTTCCGTCTTAGAAGTGGGAAGGGGCTGTTAATAATTTGATAGTTTGCATGACATAGCTGGGAAAGGCTTAATCGGCCCTGGAACTGATGATTTTAAGTTTGTTTCAAGCTACACGCTTATCTCTACCTTGACCTAGTTCAGTATGTTGTACAAACACAGCTGAGCAGTCATCTTTCCAAAGCAACTGTACGTGCCTCCTTGATAGCTTGGTTATCTACCAGTATAAAGCCCGTCCTGGATTGGAAACAGAAAACCAAAATGTTCACAGTAGGGAGACAAATTCCACATTGTAGTCTTTCATTATCTGGAGAAATGCTTGGTACCTAATGCTCTTGTTGCTAGTAACAGCTGTTTATTATAGAGTTGGTTGATTGTATGTGAGGTGTAAGCGGTCTGTGCACTTTTTGGAGCATAGCCATGCGGGCTCCTACAGTTAGACGTGACCCAACGGAGAAAATTTTATTTTTAAAAAGTTGAGTCTGTATGTAATTGCCTTATTCTACTGTACCAAAAGGGTCAGCAGCTTTTGTCTTTTCCTTTTTATCCTACATTTTTACTTCTACCTTTCTATTACACGCAAGAATTTGTTCACCTCTCTTATTTTTTTTAAAACTGCCTTCTACAATCTGGATGCCCTGAACACGCGCGGATTTAATTACCAGAATTATTAACATGTTTGCCAGGGGATTCTGGAAGTATACTTATTGGAAAGATGGTGATTTGAGTTTAATGGCTGAAATAATCGCAAAAATACTAAAAGAGTCCTGGTATGCCGTTGTGTAATGGCAAATGTGGGCACCACGACTTAATCGCTTAGACCAGGGGTTAGTCAACCTTGGCTCTTTTATGACTCGTGGACTTCAATTCCCAGAATTCCTGAGCCAGCTTAGTTGGCTCAGGAATTCTGGGAGTTGAAGTCCACGAGTCAGAAAAGAGCCAAGGTTGACTGCCCCTGGCTTAGACCTTTCAGACAGAAGAAATGTAGAAACCACAGAAAACACGAGATTGTTTTATTTACAATATGTACATGCCGATCGGATAGCTCTGCTTCACGCGCTGAGGAACCCGCATCCAACAGCTTGGAAGAATATATATATATATTTTAAATAATCCCTTTAGAGGAAGTAAACTCGTAGCAGCATTACTCGGGAATGTGAAAAAAAAGTTTAGTCCCTTCTTACATAGAAAATATTATAGCCAAGTTCTATTATCCCTCCAATGAGCAGAATCCAGAGGGGAATAAAGACGTAGGAAAGTTTCATTGCGGTAAATTGTTCCAGTTTGGCGCAGAGAGCAAGGCAGAAGGCCAGCTTTAGCAGCATGGCCGCGAGGTACCACGCTTTCTTCTTGAGGTTCTGAGAGCCGTTGCGAGGATCGTAGCCGGACTTACAACGGCGAGCCATTTTCACGATGATCATCACGAGAAGAATTGTGTCAAAGATCCAAACCGGAATGAATATGAGAAACCAGTTCCACGGGGCCTTTTCATCCAGCTTTAACACCAACATGATCAGGAACAGTAAGGTGAAAAGCCATGTGAGTAGCACTCTCTGGGCCAAGGACATTCTCATCTAAACAGCCGTGGTAGGACAGGAGCCGGAACAGAAAAAAAAAAATACGCCCTAGAATAAAGGAAAAAAAAAAAATAGGACGATGGGTAAAAGACACCCCACTTATGCCCATCCATAAAGCTTTTGTTATTTTTCAAAAAAACAACAACCCTAAACATTGTGAGCTGAGAATTTTTGCTTTGATGAGTTCTATGAAACAACAGGAAATTCTACTTGTTTCATTTAATTCATTTGGCCTTGCACTGCAGATTATTGTAATAAACAATTTCCTTGAGGGACCAGCCACGCTGGAAATTTGGTGGAGGAGGGCAGACAGATATAGAAAGACTAGAAAGCAGATGATGTTTTAGTCCAGGGGTCTTCCAACTTGGCCCTTTTATGACTTGTGGACTTCAACTCCCAGAATTCCTCAGCCAGCTTGCCTGGCTGAGGGATTCTGGGAGTTGAAGTCCACAAGTCTCAAAAGGGCCAAGTTTGAAGACCCCTGTCTTAAATCTAACAAACAAAATGGAGGCTGGCTGAGGAATTCTCGGAGTTGAAGTCCACAAGTCATAAAAGGGCCAAGTTGGAAGACCCCTGTCTTAAATCTAACAAACAAAATGGAGGCTGGCTGAGGGATTCTGGGAGTTGAAGTCCACAAGGCATAAAAGGGCCAAGTTTGAAGACCCCTGCTTTAGTCTCACCTTAGGCATGAAACCAGGTGGGTGATTTTGGGTCAACCCATCTCACATGATTTTGTTCTGGGAAAACTAAGAGAAGGAAAGACTGTTAGGCATGTTTGCAACTTTCAGTAACCTATAAAGTAATAAAGGCGAGATTAAAAATCCAACTTAAAAACGCTGATAACCTCAACTATTCTCTAGTACCAGCAGATTAGCCCTAATTTTACAAAACTCAACTTTCCTAAGTGTGAATAGCTGTACTTTTAGCTTAGCAGAATGATCAGAGAGACCCTGCTTGTGACTGTTATTCAGCTGCCTAACAATATTGAACCTCTTCGATTTTGGTAGTCATCAGCAATCCAATATTTTTTTTAATCATCATCATCTTCTCTATTTTGTTCTGGAGAATATTGGCGTGATCATTAAACATAGCACGGCCCTGATGGCAGGCAATGAAAAACTTATGTATCTAGCTGGAGAACTTATAATAAATATACCCATGCATTATTGGATTTAGGGCTGTGGGAGAATTTTCACTCTGCCCTCCTTTTCCAGGTTTGCCAGTTGATAAAACACCCTGGCACTCTAAAAAGCTGTTCTAGGTTGCTTCTCTCCTTGATTAGTTTCCATCCGTTGCTTCTCGTCCTGCCTTCAGGCGCCTTGGAGAATAGCTTGACTCCCTCTTCTTTGGGGCAGACCCTGAGATACTGGAACTCTGCTATCATGTCCCCCCTCGTCCTTCTCTTCATTAAACTAGACATACCCAATTCCAGCAACCGTTCCTTGTATGTTTTAGCCTCCAGTCCCCTAATCATCTTTGTTGCTCTTCTCTGCACTCTTTCTAGAGTCTCAGCATCTTTTTTACATCGTGGTGACCAAAACTGGATGCAGTATTCCACGTGTGGCCTTACCAAGGCCTTGTAAAGTGGTATTAATACTTCGCGTGATCTTGATTCTATCCCTCCGTTAATGCAGCCCAGCATTGAGTTGGCTTTAGAACTAAGGAGAAACTTCCTGACAGTTAGAACAATTAACCAGTGGAACAACCTGCCTCCAGAAGCGGTGAATGCTCCAACACTGGAAGTTTTTAAGAAGAAACTGGACAGCCATTTGTCCGAAATGGTATAGGGTTTCCTGCCTGAGCAGGGGGTTGGACTCCTCCTCCTCCTCCTCTTATTATTATTATTATTATTATTATTATTATTATTATTATTATTATTATTATTATTATTAAATATAAATAACTCAAGCCCGAGTAATTTAAAAAGGGTTGACTTAGTTCCTATCACTATGCTTCTCTTAAATGAAAGCAGAGCAGCGTCTGCAACAAAGGTGCTTATATCCATTATTACACAGCATATGAACTTAATGGAGCTGCTAAACTTATGTATGCAGAAAGTCCTTGACTTACAACAGTTCATTTACTGACCAAAGTTGTAACAGCACTGAAAAAAGGGACATGCCCGGTTTTCACACTTATGACTTGCAGGTCCCGAGATCAGAATTTGCTATTTATTTATGACGGTGGGTTGCGGTGTCCCGGGATGATGTGATCCCCCTTTTGCAACTTACTATAGCAAGCGAAGTCAATGGGGGAAGCCAGATTCGCTTAACAACCGTGCTACTAACTTAACTGGTGATTCACTTAACAACTGTGGCAAGAAAGGTGGCAAAATGGGGCAAAGCTCACTTAACAAATGTCTCGCTTAGCAACCGAAATGTTGGGCTCAATTGTGGCCCGTTTTAAGTTGAAGACTACCTGGTATCTATAGATTACACAGCACGCAACAAAATGCCAGGATCCTGCCTAAGTATTATTACCCCCAGTAGAGTTCTTAGCGGCTACTTCTCGATAACAGATTTCCAACAAGCAAACANAAGCGGCGCCTCCCCATAGGCCGCTCTGCTCTCCCGCGGCGCTCTCATCGGCCGGCGGAGCTGTCTGTCATCCCGCCCGGCTCCTCCCTCGCTCCCGATTCGCGAGCCCAGTTGCCTGTCAGAATCCGTTTCCCTTCGAGCCCCTCCCTCCCCTCCGCACACTCGACGGAGCTGTCATTTCCCTTCGGAGGGTTTTGCCGCACGGGAGCCCGCCCGTCCGCCCGCCCGCCCGTCCATCAAGCCAGCCAAGCGCTGTAGGCCGCGCCCCCTCTTTTCGTCAACGAACTTCTCGCCCAATCAGGGAGGCGGACTTCGCCGCGCGTGAGGCTTTTCGAGCGCCGCGCGCCGCGGGGCCCGCGCTCCGCCCCGCCCACTTGAGGGGGGGGGAGGAGGAGGAGGAGAAAAAAGGGGGCGGGGCGTCTTTCCACGGCGGCGCGCTGTTGCTGCTGCTGCTGCTGCTGTTGCTGCGGCCGCTTTTCCTCCCCCCTCCCTCCCCCTCTCCCTCCCCCGCCTCGGGAGCGCGCGTTGCCCGCCCCCCCTCACCCGCCAGCTCGGTAGCAATTGCCCGGCACGCGCTGCTCCTTCCCGGCTCTGCAGAGGGAGGCTGGCTGGCTGGGGGGGGGGGATCCCCGGGCTCCTACAGCCCCTCGCCCGCCAGCGGAGAACCGGTGAGTGCCCCCACCCTGCAGCTGGGAGGGGAGGGGGGGCGATCGCCCCCCCTAGGGGGGGGAGGAGGAGAGGGAGGGGCTGCTGCACGTGCGCGGAGGATGCAAAGCCAGGAGGGGGGGGTTGTCCTTGGAGGAGGGCGACGTGGCTGGCGAGAGGGGGGGGGTTGGCTCGCTGCTTGCCAGGGATAGAGGAGGGGGCTGCATGCTTTCCTCGAAGGGGGGGGTCTCGGCTGCTTTGCCCCCTTGCAGGGAGGTAGGAGGGGATGCACAGGTCAGCAGGGGGCTCCAGGCCCCCCCCTAGAAGGGGGTCTTGGCTGTCTTGCTCTCTTGCAGGGAGGTGGGAAGGGATGCTAAGGTCAGCAGGGGGCTTCAGGCCCCCCTAGAAGGGGGTCTCGGCTGCCTTGCCCCCTTGCAGGGAGGGAAGAAGGGAGGGCACAGGTGAGCAGGGTGCTCCACCCCCCCTAGAAGGGGGTCTCGGCTGCCTTGCCTCCTTGCAGGGAGGTGGGAAGGGATGCTAAGGTCAGCAGGGGGCTCCAGGCCCCCCTAGAAGGGGGTCTCGGCTGCCTTGCCCCCTTGCAGGGAGGTGGGAAGGGATGCTAAGGTCAGCAGGGGGCTCCAGGCCCCCCTAGAAGGGGGTCTCGGCTGCCTTGACACCTTGCAGGGAGGTGGGAAGGGAGGGCACAGGTGAGCAGGGGGCTCCACCCCCCCCAGAAGGGGGTCTCGGCTGCCTTGCTCCCTTACAGGGAGGTAAGGGGGTGCAAAGGTCAGCAGGGGGCTCCAGGCCCCCCTGGAAGGGGGTCTCGGCTGCCTTGCCCCCTTGCAGGGAGGTGGGAAGGGATGCTAAGGTCAGCAGGGGGCCCCAGGCCCCCCTAGAAGGGGGTCTCAGCTGCCTTGCCCCCTTGCAGGGAGGTGGGAAGGGATGCTAAGGTCAGCAGGGGGCCCCAGGCCCCCCTAGAAGGGGGTCTCGGCTGCCTTGCCCCCTTGCAGGAAAATGGGGGAGGGATGCCAAATTCAGGCAGGGGCTCTGGGGTCCCCCTTTATAGGACTTGGCTGCTTTGCCCCTTGCAAAGAGGTCGGAGGGGAGGGCACAGGTCAATAAGGGGCTCCAGGTTCCCCTAGGACTGGATCTCGGCTGCTTTGTCCCCTCCCAGGGAGGGGGGAAGGGATGCAAAAGTCAGGAGGGGGCTCCACCCCCCCCCACAAGGTTTTTTTTTTTGGCTGCTTTGCCCCCTTGCGGGGAGATGAACTGAGACACCACAGTCAGGACTCCCCTGGCAGCTTCTGTGCAATTGCACTAGCACACCTGCTTGTGCACCATCCTGCTTGGTGAGTATCCAGCTCCACCCCTGCCTGGATCCTTCCCAGGGAAGCAGTCCAGAAAGTTGCAGGTTTTGATCCAGCATNGGCAAAGCTCACTTAACAAATGTCTCGCTTAGCAACCGAAATGTTGGGCTCAATTGTGGCCCGTTTTAAGTTGAAGACTACCTGGTATCTATAGATTACACAGCACGCAACAAAATGCCAGGATCCTGCCTAAGTATTATTACCCCCAGTAGAGTTCTTAGCGGCTACTTCTCGATAACAGATTTCCAACAAGCAAACACAAAAAAACAACTTTCCAAGCACCTGCCCCATTCTAGGCATTTTGAGGGGTCCTGGGTGCTCTCTGCGCTTGGCTGTTTTCTTGCAGACGTTTCATTGCCCAGGTAGGTAACATCATCAGTGCTAGAAGAGAGGGGTTTCTGGAGAAGGAGAAGACCAAGGAGTCCTGGGTGCTCTCTGAGCTTGGTGGTTTTCTTGCAGGCGTTTCATGACCCGACTAGGGAACATCATCAGTGCTTGGAGGGAGTAGGGTTGGTGGGCAGGAGGAAGAAGAGGAGGAAGATCAAGGAGTTCTGGGTGCTCTCTGAGCTTGCTGGTTTCCTTGCAGATGTTGCACTATCCAAATTAAGGAACATCAGAGCTTGGAGGGAGTGTGGTTTGCGGAGAGGAGGAAGAGGAAGAACCAAGACCAAGAAGTCCTTGGTGTTCTCTGACCTTGACTGTTTTCTTGCAGATGTTTCATGACCCAATTAGGTAACATCATCACTGCTTGGAGGGAGTAGGGCTGCTGCTGGTGGTGGTGGAGGAGGAGGAGGAGGAGGAGGAGGAAAACCAAGGTGTCCTTGGTGCTCTCTGAGCTTGCTGGTTTTCTGGCAGACGTTTCATGACCCAACTAGGGAGCAGCAGTGCATGAAAGGAGTGTGGTTTGTGCAGAGGAGGAGGAAGACCAAGGAGTCCTTGGTGTTCTCCGACCTTGACTGTTTTCTTGCCGACGTTTCATGACCCAATTAGCTAACATAATCACTGCTTGGAGGGTGTAGGGTTGGTGGAGGAGGAGGAGGACCAGGGAGTCTTTGGTGCTCTCTGAGCTTGGTGGTTTCCTTGTAGATATTGCACTACCCAAATTAAGGAACATCAGAGCTTGGAGGGAGTGGGGTTTGCGGAGAGGAGGAAGACCAAGAAGTCCTCGGTGTTCTCTGACCTTGACTGTTTTCTTGTAGATGTTTCATGACCCAATTAGGTAACATCATCAGTGCTACAAGGGAGGGACATTTGCAGAGTGGAGAAGGAGAAAGGGAGGAGGAAGAGGAGGGGGTGGGGAGGGTGAGGAGGTGGGGATGGGAGGAGGACTGTGGGGTCCTTGGTGTTCTCTGATCTGGGTGGTTTTCTTGCAGACGTTTCATGACCCAATTAGGGAATATCATCAGTGCTAGAAGGGAGAGGAGTTTGCAAAGAGGAGAAGGGGAGGAGGAGGAGGAGCAGGTGGTCCTTGGTGCTCTCTGAGCTTGGTAGTT
>NW_015389792.1:132576-142032 GCF_001527695.2 Protobothrops mucrosquamatus | reverse complement strand
GTTTTTTTTTTTGGCTGCTTTGCCCCCTTGCGGGGAGATGAACTGAGACACCACAGTCAGGACTCCCCTGGCAGCTTCTGTGCAATTGCACTAGCACACCTGCTTGTGCACCATCCTGCTTGGTGAGTATCCAGCTCCACCCCTGCCTGGATCCTTCCCAGGGAAGCAGTCCAGAAAGTTGCAGGTTTTGATCCAGCATGTTAAGCAAGTGGCAAGTAGATCCCTATGGGGAATCCACAGCTCTGCTTCTTCCTGGCTGATTGAGTGAGCGGCTTGTTATTGTTGTTGTTGTTTTTTTTGCTGCCCTGGCTGAAACTGACTCTTGAGCACCCTACAATTCCCACCTCTGTAATTCAGATGAAAAAAAAACGAAAAGGGATAGCAAAGCAGCACTAATTACAATGATCTGGAGTAAGGACCTGCCGAGAAAATGGTAATTAGGATGATGCAAATGCAGCCTGTTTTGGGTGAAGGCAGGGCAGGGGGGTTATTTCAGGAAGCAGATTAAGCAAGATGTTGGGTGATGGATGTCTCCTGTGTCATCTCCAGTTGGGTTTGCCTGGTCGCGCTTTTCTCGGGGTGAGTGCCAAGATCTAGGTAGTCACCTTGCTCTCTGTGGAAATAAGGAAATCTTTAAGGTTTATTGGGTAATTCTATCCTGGGGGGGGGATGTCTGTCTTGAACTTCAGATGCTGAGAGAAAAGAGGTTCTTGAGTTCCCACCCTTTCTAGAGAGAGTTTGGAAAAAAAATTCAGAGAAGAGCAGCTAAGATGATCCAAGGCCTGGAGACTAAAACATACGAAGAACGGCTGCGGGATTTGGGTCTGGCTAGTCTAAGGAAAAGAAGAAATGGGGGTGACATGATGGCAGTGTTCCAGTATCTGAAGGGCACAGGGGGCCAGGTTGATCACCAAAGCACCAGAGGGAAGGACGAGAAACAATGGTTGGAAACTGACCAAAGAGAGAAGCAACTTGGAACTAAGGAGAAACTTCCTGACATTGAGGACAATCAAACCAGTGGAACAGCTGGCCTCCAGAAATCGTGGGCTCTCCATCACTGGAGATTTTAAAGAAGAGACTGGACATCCACCTGTCTGAGACAATATAGGTTCTCCTGCTTGAGCAGGGGGCTGGACTAGCAGACCTCCAAGGTCCCTTCCAGCTCTTATTCTATTCTATTCTATTCTATTCTATTCTATTTCTATTCAATTTCTATTCTATTCAATTTCTATTCTATTCTATTAATTTCTATTAATTTCTATTTCTATTATTTCTATTCTATTTCTGTTCTATTCTATGAGGGTGATCACCTGGTTGGAAGAACTCCGTAACGTCCATGACTTTGGGAGCGACCCTTGCAAAGAACTCCTGTTAGGATTATCGTTGAAAGTAAGATTAAAATGACAGATGTGGACTCTAGAGGCTTGAGTAAAGCCCACTGCCCTAAGAATAACCGAATAACAAGAGTTGGAGGGGACTTTGAGGTCTTCTAGGAGACCCTACACCATTTCAGACAAATTGTTGTTCAATCTCTTCTTTTAAAAAAACCTCCATTGATGGAGCATCCACAACTTCAGGAGGCAGGTTGTTCTGCTGATTAATTGTTCTCACCGTCAGGAAATTTCTCCTTAGTTCTAGGTTGCTTCTCCCCTTGGTTCGTTTCCATCCATTGCTTCTCGTCCTGGTGCTTCGGAGAGATCAGAAATCAAATTTGGAAAAAGACTGTGGCCAAAAGCTGCCATCCGCAGAAGCCTTTCAAAACGTTTGAGGGCCATATAAGGTATCCTAGTTGGAATGTACCTCTCTGGTTACTGTAGGGCAAAAGATAAACCTTCACAAATCATCTAGAAACCCCGTCTGAGTAGACCGAAGCTTCAATAGAGCCAGGAATAGAATAGAATAAGGAATAGAATAAGGAATAGAATAGAATCTATTGAGAATAGAATAGAATAAGGAATAGAATAGAATAAGGAATAGAATAGAATAAGGAATAGAATAGAATAGAATCTATTGAGAATAGAATAAAGAATAGAATAGAATAAGGAATAGAATAAGGAATAGAATAGAATCTATTGAGAATAGAATAGAATAAGGAATAGAATAGAATAAGGAATAGAATAGAATAAGGAATAGAATAGAATAGAATCTATTGAGAATAGAATAAAGAATAGAATAGAATAGAATAGAATAAGGAATAGAATAAGGAATAGAATAGAATAAGGAATAGAATAGAATAAGGAATAGAATAGAATAAGGAATAGAATAGAATAGAATCTATTGAGAATAGAATAGAATAGAATAAGGAATAGAATAGAATAAGGAATAGAATAGAATCTATTGAGAATAGAATAAGGAATAGAATAAATAATAGAATAGAATAGAATAAGGAATAGAATAAGGAATAGAATAGAATCTATTGATTATAGAATAAGGAATAGAATAGAATAGAATAGAATAGAGCTGGAAGGGACCTTGGAGGTCTTCTAGTCCAGCCCCCTGCTCAAGCAGGAGAACCTACACCATCTCAGACAGGTGAATGTCCAGTCTCTTCTTAAAAATCTCCAGTGATGGAGCCCCCACAATTTCTGGGGGTAAAGCTGGAGCTCAACTTTTCACCAGGATGCACGTAGTTGGACCGTTGGAATAGTAAAAGCGTTAAACCGAAGGAAACGCGGAATTCTGCAAAGCAGAAATACAGCGCATTAAAGCTAGCAAGGCATGGCAGAAAGCTTGCTTCTTCTTCTGAGGAATCTTTATAAAGAACAGAAACTGCCGTAAGAACTGAATTTTTGAGAAGCGGAGGAGAAGACTCGGAAAGGGAACGAAACAAGGACGTGCATTGTCAGAGCTTTTGTTTAATTGATGCGCAGGTAATTTCAGCCAGCATTGCTTCGTGAACTCACACAGATGTCAGCGTAAAAGGTGGCAGATAGTTGTGTTTTATTGGGCTTGAGAGTGAAGTTGGAGAGAGGAGTTGAGAAGAAGGATGGAGGAAAATTAACCCCAGAGAGAACTTCAATTGTAAAGCTATAAGAGATCACGAAGAAGAAATCTTAAAGCCGTGTTTTCTTCCAGTGATCATATTTAACTATAAAAGCTGGACATTGGGAGAAAAGAATGCAGAAATTTTGGAGTATAAATAATTTGGAGATGTCTATAAACACTGTGCACTGTGTGGAAATTCTGTCAGTTGATCCCGGATGAAATGAAGGTAGGCTGAGGTAGTTGGCAGGAATTTCACCTGACTTTAAATATTCAATTATTTACATTTCCGTTGCTATTTTGTCTTCGGGAGCGTTCTTTCCCCCTTTACATTCTGCATCTTTCCAGTCCAGAGGTATTTTATCTCTGCTCCAGATATTCAGAGAAATTCAAGGAAGACTTGATAAGTAGATATACTGCCGAGAATTAGGAAAAAGGTATCCGTCGTAACTACTGTACTCTCAGGGAATCTTGCCCTTTATATATGTGCATTTGAGGGCATCGGAGGAGTTGAATGTTGGATCATCATCTCCTCCTCCTCCCATTCCTCCTCCTCATTCTGTCCATCTCCTCCTCCCTCTCTCTCTTCTCCTTCCTGTCTATCTCCTCCTCTTCCTCCTCCTGCGCTCTCTCTCTCTCTCTCTCTATCTTTCTTCTCTATCTCCTATCTCAGTGGTGGCGAACCTATGGCACGCGTGCCAGAGGCGGCACTCAGACCCCTCTCTGTGGGCACACGCGGCATGCCCTGGAGATGGCAACCGTCCCTCTTCAACCAGTTGGCCACTAACTCGCCGAGGTCCCACGTGGCCGGATGCATCCCAGCATGGCTGGTTTCTCTCCCCCCCCCATCCCGTCCCTCCTGGCCTCGCATGCTGTCCTTTTCCCGGGCACGACCCACTGCATCGGCCGGCCATCCAGCTCAGAGGCGGCTTCTCTGAACTGCTGGGGGCGGGCTGCGGAGCCCCAGAGAGCGCCGGTTGAGGGGCCAGCAGGCTGTGGCTGCTGACGGACACCGTCGGCCCCCATGCACTCACTGGCCTCTGTGTGCGGGGGGCCGATGAGCCTCCTGCCCACCGCCCCACCTGCCAGAGACCCCCTGGATCTCCCCCAACCCTGCCCGGCCCCGACAGGCGTCCCTCCTCACAAGCAACATCGAGGTGACCACGCCCACCTTGGCCACACCCACCCAGTAGGCCATGCCCACCTGGCACCCGGCAATAAATAAATGGGTTTTGGGTTGCAGTTTGGGCACTCGGTCTCTAAAAGGTTTGCCATCACTGTCCTATCTTCTCCTCCTGCCCCCCTCTTCTTCTCCTTCCTCTCCCATTTCCTCTTCTTCTCCTTCTGTCTATCTCCTCCACCCCATTGTCCTCCCTCTGCTTCTGTCTATCCTCCTTCTCCTTCCCCCTGTCTCCCCCTATCTCCTTCTCCTCCCTCTCTTTCTCCTTCTATTTATCACCTCCTCCAAGTTTTTTTGGCTCTCTCTTTTTGGCCCTTGACGATTTTTTTTTTTTTTTTGCCACCGGCCTCTTTACAAAATTAAAAGCTCTACACATTTGCACCTTGCCTTTTTCACCCCTTCTCACTCCGTGTTCACCCCTTGCTCCCTCTTTGGATATAGAGTATATCCCCCCCCTTTTGTGCTAATGGAAGGACCTTTTTCATCTTCCACCCTTCTCCCCCTCCATCTTTAATGCTCTCGGTTCCTCCTTCCCCTTAACTTCGGTTCTTAGAAGCTCCAGTTTTCTTCTGTGGTTGGAGAATTTCCCCCTTATTGTTTTTTCTCTACTCTTTGGTTACCATGCAGGCTCCTCCACTCTGGTCCTTTTGGGACAGTCCCCATAATATGCATCCTCCCCAGACCAATTTATCAGAAACAAAACTACTTATGCAAATCAGAACCTCTAGTTTCTGTCAGCATACATACATCAAAGTTCCAAATTCTTTCCCCCCCCAAGTTCTCTAACCATTAAGCCCCAATAGAAAAATCTCTGGTTTTATCTTTATAATCCGTTTAAGAATCTCCTCTATTTAGATATGAAACCTGCTCCAATATTGACATTACGTACTGTGTGTGCTGACAGCAGCAAAAATACTCTGGGCACAAAAATGCAAGGATACTTTTGATTCCCACAATGGACACACGGCTGCAAAGGTTGACGGAGTTAGCGGAGATAGCTAAATTGACTGCTTTGATTGAAGGGTGAAAAAACCCCCACAATTTTATTTCTACCTGGAAACCGCTTCTGGACTTTGTGCTTGAGGTGGGAAAAAAATATGTAACTTTGATTTTGGGGTTTGCTGATTGGACGGTTTGTTGTGATGGAAATGGCTAGCGTATGTTATTATGGAAAAGTAAAAAAAAATGAGGTGGTATATTACTCTATTCCAGTGATGGCGAACCTTTTAGAGACCGAGTGCCCCAAAACCGCTCCCAGCCCTTGCCCCACCCTGCCCATCCCCGCCCCCTGTCTGCTCCCTGCTCCACCCCCGTCCCGCCTGCCCACAGGGCCACCCACCACCTCCACGGCCTGTCACAGATCACCCAGGCGACCCTGCAACGCCATTGCGGCCACGCCCTCCACCCGTGCCCCGCAGCATCATCTGCGCATGACGGGCGCAAGGGCGGAGTCTTGTCCCTGCTGCCCGGCTGCCATGTTCTTGGTTGCGCTGCTCCACGCGGGCCGAGCCCGGGGGCGACTCTCCTCCAGCAGGCTGCGCGGGGAGGCGGGGCTGGGGCGATGGCGCGCATGCCCACAGAGAGGGCTCCGAGTGCCACCTCTGGCACGCGTGCCATAGGTTTGCCACCACTGCTCTATTCTATTGCGCCAAAAAAGAATTGGAAGTCGATGCTTTTTTTCTTGTTCTTTTTATCCTACACTTTTCCCCTCTTTTTCTTCTCCTTCCCTTCCCCCCTCCCCGTTATTCTCATTTTTTTCCTTTGTATTTCTGTGTTTTAGAGGTTGACAAACTAATAAAAACTTGTAACCGCTGCAAATCAAAACTTCAAAGGATATGGTGGGCCTTTCGATCTTCTTGCGCCCGAGTAGTTCTTCTAGTGAATCATGAACAGATAATCTACGACTTACAACAGTTTGTTTAGTGAACCTTTGAAGTTACAACGGCATTGATAAAAAAGTGACTTTAAGGACTGTTTTTCACACGTACGACCATTGCGGCGTCTCCATAAAATAGGGCAAAACTCACTTAACCAATGTTGGGGTAAAATTGTGGTCATAAGTCAAGGACCTCCTCCTGTACATTAACAAACTCCTGAATTTGGCATGATTCTGCTTGTTTATCCAATGTTAAACCCCACTAGGTCCACTGGGGTTTACTTCCTAATTGCATTATGTTTCAAATTTAATTACGTTTAGTTGTAAACTGGACACGGTCCAGTGCAAAAATGAACTACATCAAATTCTTTGCCCTGAATGCAAATAACTAGGCAACAGTGGTGGATGTTTTCTTTTTTTTTAAAAAAAATAATAACTTGAACATTTTAACAATACATCTTATTCTGAAAAAATACTGTAGTTCAGTGTTTCTCAAAGCTCTGGCACTTGAAGATGGGGTGGACTTCAACTCCCAGAATTCTGGGAGTTGAAGTCCACCCATCTTCTCAAGTGCCTGAGGTTGACAGACATTGCTCTAGTCTAGTTCATTCTATCATCTGTGACTAAGACTATAAGCAGACAAATCAAATGCCTTTAATAAATCTGTAGCATTGCTTACAACGAAGCTATGAAAAGCTTTTACTAAAATCAATACGACCTACTTCCTTTCATTAATTTAATACTTCTCCTTAGTTTTTTACTTGGTTCAATTGATATTATCTGATTTGGGCTCGGACGTATTCTGCTCCTCGGGCTTTAATTCCAGAAATGAGATCTCCGGGAATTTTAAGTGCCTCCGTGTTCTTGTTTCATGACCTTTATAAGGCAAAGAATTCAAGCAGTCCAACATTTTTTTGTTTTCTATTCCTGTTCAAGCAGGAATTTTGACTGGGAAAACCGTAGATTCTGCTGCTCTTCTGCCAATCTGAGTTGGTTGCCCCTCACTAACTCACTTATGCTTATGCAGTGACCTTCAGATTTGGATTTGACCTCCATACCTAAGATCAGTTTTAGAGCAATGAGTACTGGAAGGCTAGTCCCGTTGGCCAAGGGAAGGTCCGTAGCTTCTGAAGATCATTCAGACCCCTTGTGACGTGGGAGGAGACTGACAGGGAAGAAGACCCAGCCAAGGACATGAGGGAAGAAAGCCAGATGAGATAAGAGTTTGCCTGGGAATCTTCTAAGTAGAAAGTCTTTTTCAGCCCTTGACGTTGTTACGGAGAGCCATCATGGAATCATTTGAAAGCCTGCTGGATTTTTTTTTTCAGGAGAAGCAAGTAGATGTGGAAGGGAAACAATGTCCACCCTGCACCTTTAGAACATGTAGTTCAAGGCAACACAACCAGAGATGGGGGCATTTAAAACATAGAACACGGAATAACAGAGTTGGAAGGGACCTTGGAGGTCTTCTAGTCCAACCCCCTGCTCAAGCAGGAGACCCTTTACCATTTTAGACAAATGATGGTCCAGTCTCTTTTTGAAAGCCTCCAGGGATGGAGCACCCACAACTTCTGGAGGCAGGTTGTTCCACTGATCAATTGTCCTGACTGTCAGGAAATTTCTCCTTAGTTCTAGGTTGCTTCTCTCCTTGCTTAGTTTCCATCCCTTGTTTCTTGCCTTTTGGTGCCTTGGAGAGAATTAGCTGACCCCCCTAGTCTTTGTAAGAGCCCCTCAAACATTGGAAGACTGCTACCATCTCTCTCATAGTCCTTCTTTTCATTAGACTAGACATGGCCAGTCAAAATCAATCAGTTTATTACTTCCATATGGCCAGAAACAGTAAAATATCCAATTGTAGGCTACTTACATACATACATAAAAATCTAATAATGAATAAGAACACATATAATAAAAATAATTTTAAAAAGCATCGTTAAAAAAGATGAACGGATCCAAAACAAGTGATGTTTTGAGCCATTAGTTTAGCAACCACTTCATCTATATTACAGCCCAAAGGCCGGCCCTATTGATTGTTAACCAGCAAAATAAAATGCCTAATGGCTAGTTGATACACTCTTATTAAAGTTTGGATATATTCTACCGATATGTAATAAACGATGTCATCTGGACTTTTTGCAATCTCCTATAACGGTCTTCAAACTTGGCCCTTTTATGACTTGTGGACTTCAACTCCCAGAATTCCTCAGCCAGGCACACTGAGGGGAAAGGGAGAGGTTTCCATGCTGAGCCATGCTGGCTCAGGAATTGTGGGAGTTGAAGTCCACAAGTCATAAAAGGGCCAAGTTTGATGACACCCCCCCCCCCAGAATTCCTCAGCCAGGCATTCTGGCTGAGGAGTTCTGGGAGTTGAAGTCCACAAATCATAAAAGGGCCAAGTTTGATGACTCCTCCCAGAATTCCTCAGCCAGGCATGCTGGCTGAGGGATTCTGGGAGTTGAAGTCCACAAGTCATAAAAGGGCCAAGTTTGAAGACCCCTGCTTGTGGACTTCCACTCCCAGAATTCCTCAGCCAGGCACTCTGGCTGAGGAGTTCTGGGAGTTGAAGTCCACAAATCATAAAAAGGCCAAGTTTGAAGACCTCTCCCAGAATTCCTCAGCCAGGCATGCTGGCTGAGGGATTCTGGGAGTTGAAGTCCACAAGTCATAAAAGGGCCAAGTTTGAAGACCCCTGTCCTGTAAATTAGGCTATAAGTTATATATACCCAGTCTATTTTGGCAGCAGTTTGCTCTCCAAGCTTGTTTCAATTTAGTTTCTGGACGTTTCGTTACCGGACTAGGTAAAATCATCAGCAGGATGTATAAATGTTTTGCCTGCCAGTGTGGTTAGCTGGTCTTGGGATTGATTGTTGGTTTAGAGCTATATTTAAATCCTGAGCATCTGATTGGTTCTCTCATTAATTTGTCGTTCAAATAGTCTGGTTTCTTAACATATTCATATTCATACACAGTCTATGTCTATTAGTCTAAAATGTCTATGGGTAGACAGTTGCAGCAAAGGATGGGACAATTCGCCACAGCCAACTCGCCAGAGGGCACAACTTGTTGAGGGACAATTCAACAATTCGGTTTAATTATTTAAAATAGCTAAAGCATTATTTTAATTTCATTTTGTCCCTCTTTCTTCAATGAGTCTGTTCCACTTTGATATTAGTGTAACTAACTGTTCCACAGCGAGTTAGCTATGGTGACTTGTCATAGACCAGTGGTTCTCAACCTGTGGGTCGGGACCCCATTTGGGGTCGATCGACCATTTCATGGGGGTCGCCAAGCAAGGCTGTCCGCCATTTTTTTTGTCCGCCATTTTTCCCCCCTTTTCCGGCGGGTGCCTTACCTCCCTTGGGCTGGGCCAGCTGGTGGTCGGCCTGCTCCGTCTCTGCCGCTTGCCAGCTACGCCTCG
>NW_015389792.1:124789-132136 GCF_001527695.2 Protobothrops mucrosquamatus | reverse complement strand
AAAAAAAAAAGTTTGTTATTACGGACGGTTTTGCAATAAAAATCTCCAAATCCTACTTCTTTCTGCGCACAGTCACGTTTGGCAACATTTTTATAATCTGGAAAGCAGGTTTGGATACCGTACAAGGACGAAGGCTATTTGCGTATATTTATATTTAGAACCGGCTGGGTAGACCGTTCAGAAAGCTTCACCTAAAAAGTTATAACAAAAGTTAAATGTGTTTATTTAACGGGCTAATAAACATTGTAAATCCTGTGTGCTCGAAGTCAGATGGCATGGAATTTCCTTGAGTTGAGGGTTGGGCTTAGAACTGAGAGTTGACAATCATGCTTTTGAATTTTAGTGACGGGGGGGGGGGGAAGTGCATAAACCTTCTGGGATCAGCCCTCCAGAGGTTTTTAGAATGAATATATAGGTGGCACAATTGAGCCCAATTTTTTCCAGAGCCATCTTTCTGCCTGGCTCTCCTCTTCAATAAACTACAACCTTCTCTCTAAAGCAGTCTCCATTTTGATTATTCCCGGCTTGGACTGGACCCTGGTGAAGATTTTTCCTTTGACATTAGTAACATGGTTTGTTAAGTGAATCTGCCTTCCCCATTGACTTTGCTTGTCAGAAGGTCACAAAAGGGGATCATGTGACACCCCCCCGGACACTGCAACAGCCATAAATGCGAGTCGGTTGCCAAGCGTCTGAATTTTGATCATGTGACCGGAGGGAATATTGCAACGGTTGTGTGCAAAACGGCGTAAGGCGCTTTTTCCAGTGCCCTTGTAAGTTTGAATAGTCACTAAAAGACTCTCAGTAGCTTCATTAAACTCAGCCTATCGTGCTTCTTGAATACTTCTTCACATTTATCTTTGCTTTTCTGTACTGCAATCTGTAGTTTCTTGAAAATGCTACGTAATATATATATTTTTTCTTATGCGGTATTTTCTATGGTACACTGTCTTTTCTAAATTGCTTACAATATTAACAATTTACATATCGGGTTTTTTTTTTTTAAACTAGATAAACTCTCCAAGGAGATCGTGTGTGTGTCTGTGTGTGTGGGAGAATGTTAGCTGAGAATGATTGATGCACCATCTGTATAATGACACGGTAGAGGGATAGACTTAAATATTGCAGAACAAGGAACCTAGCATCATAGTTTCAAATCAATTAACAAAGCTGTACTTGTACGGGCAAAATACTGCTATTCATAGAACTGCTGGCAAAGGACACCGAAGAAGAAATGCAGAGTCTTTTTTCTAACTAGCGTTCTGGATGAACAATCTTCTCCACCGTTGAGTGGCTTTCATCAAAAACAAGAACCTTACTGTGAGCTAAGGAGAAATTTCCTGACAGCTAGAACAATTAATCAGTGGAACGGCTTGCCTCCAGAAGTTGTGGGTGCTCCATCACTTTCAAGAAGAGATTGGAGAGCCATTGATCCAGAATGGTGTAAGGTCTTGGAGTTAGATTAGAAGACCTCCAAGATCCCTTCCAACTCTGTTATTCTGTTACTCTCTTTAATTCAGAAACAATCTCCCTTTACTCCAGGGGTCTTCAAACTTGGCCCTTTTATGACTTGTGGACTTCAACTCCCAGAATTCCTCAGCCAGGCATGCTGGCTGAGGAATTCTGGGAGTTGAAGTCCACAAATCATAAAAGGACCAAGTTTGAAGACCCCTGCTTTACTCTTTCTGGGGGGATTTAAGGCTTCTTCTTCCCAATTATTTGACACAGTCAACTTCTTCTACTTCCTATACAGGAATGGAGAAGTTGTGGGTGCTCCAACACTGGAAATTTTTAAGAAGAGAGTGGACAACCATTTGTCTGAAATGGTATTGGGCTTCCTGCCTGAGCAGGAGGTTGGACTAGAACAAGGCTCCCCATCCTGTGGGCCGCAGCCTGATAGTGGGCCTGGGCCGCGGGATAGGCTGGCCAGTGTGCGTGCGCACCCCCTCACTTGCGTTAGTGCCACGGCTGTGGAGCGCAAAAACAGGATGCCGTGCCTCGGGGTGTGAAAATGGGACACTGCCACTGCACCTCAGGGCACGAAAACAGGACGCCACATGCCACAGGGCGCAAAAACAGGCCGCCGCTGCACCGCAAAGTGCAAAATACTGCCACACTATGCCAGGGGTAGGCAACCTTGGCTCTTTTATGACTCATGGACTTCAACTCCCAGAATTCCTAAGCCAGCTTGGCTCAGCTTGGAAACCTCTCCCTTTCCCCTCAGCGTGGCTGGCTCAGGAATTCTGGGAGTTGAAGTCCACGAGTCATAAAAGAGCCGAGGTTGCCCACCCCTGCACTACGCCATGCATGAGCGGGGCCGGGCTAGCAAGTATCACGCGCCCCTTTTACGGCGCGCACATGCTTGTGGCCCCGTGCGCGTGCGCACGTGTGTAAAGTGCTTCCCCCTCCCTTTTTCTCTTGTCCACCAACCAACAAAGGTGGACTAGAAGACCTCCAAGGTCCCTTCCAACTCTTTTTTTTTCATACAGTTTCCTAAATAAGTTCTTGAATAGATTCTTACATGCTGTTACAATACACACACCAAAAAAAGAGGAATGGAAAGATAATTCAGTTTGCATTAAGGAGCAGTGACTCTTGAAAGGCAGATAGTCCTCGGCTTAACAACCACAATGAACCGCAAAATTTCTGCTACTAAGCGAGGCGTTTGTTCAGCGGGTTTTGCCCCATTTTACAACCTTTCTGGCCACAGTTGTTAAATGAATCACTGCAGTGGATAATTTAGTCCCACGGCTGTTCAGTGCGTCTGGCTTCCCCATTGACCTTTGCTTGTCAGATGTTTGCAAAACATGATTGCGTGACTCCGGGGCATTGCGACCGTCCTAAGTATGAGTCAGTTGCCAGAGCGTCCCAATTTTCATCACGTGACCAAGGCGATGGTCGTAAGTGTGAAAAACGGTCATAAGTCGCTTTTTGGGGGCGCCGTGGTAACTTCGAACAGTCACTAAAACGAGCCGTAATGACGTCCTTACGTACGGCTGGATTAAGCAAGGATGAAAAATCGTAACGTTTTCATTGTTCGCAAACGTTTGCTTAACGACGTTTGCCTCTTTTCCATTTTATTTGGCAAAGGATTTCTCGTAAGCTTTAACAAAGCAGGAGACGTGTAAATATGAACAAGGCAGGTAAAGCTTTGGACAAACAAAATCCGGAATTCAGCGGTACCCATGGTTATTCCGTATTAAAATGACTCATCTTTAAGAATGAAGTCAACATTAACGGAAAAATGCCTGGGGCTCCCGGTGTGTCAGCAGGATTCTTCCCCGGCGGCCTGTTGGAGGCAATTAAATATCTAAAAGTAAAATATGTGTTTAGGTTTAAATAGAAGAGGATTGAGCTGTGCCACCTGAACCGTCTCTGTGACTTTAGGAAAAAACTAATTGTACCGCTGCTGGAACAATTTGACCTTTATGCTGCATGTATGTTAAGAGAGCACTGTGAAGCGGTGTATAAGTCTAAGTCAGTGGTTCTCAACCTGTGGGTCGGGACCCCATTTGGGGTCGATCGACCATTTCATGGGGGTCGCCAAGCAAGGCTGTCCGCCATTTTTTTTGTCCGCTATTTTTTTTCCCCTTTTCCGGCGGGTGCCTTACTTCCCTTGGGCTGGGCCAGCTGGTGGTCGGCCTGCTCCGTCTCTGCCGCTTGCCAGCTACGCCTCAGCCGGCGCAGGGGGCGGAACCACGCATGTGCGGTGCTCCCGGGCAGGGAAAGTCCTCGACTTACGACTGGTTGGGTAGTCCTCGACTTACGACCAGTTTAGTCCTCGACGTACGACCGGTTTAGTCCTCGACTTACGACCGGTTGGGGTCGCGGCATTAAAAAGGTTGAGAACCACTGGTCTAAGTGCTATTGCTATTGTGTCAGTTTCAGCTTGCTGTATTTCCCAGTAAATTGGAATTATTTGGGAAGGATACGGGTGCCTTTTGCTGCATCGGGAAGGGTTGTGTTTGTGTCCTTAAGGCTAGGCGTGGTGTGAATGGTAAGAAAAGGAATGTTCGGATCCAGCTGCCGAAGGGAAAGGGTTTCTGTGCCAGAGGTTTTTATGCTGACTCCTGATTTCGCCATCGAAAACAGCCTCTCCCAAAGTTGTGGATTTGACAGGCATTTGAGTTACGGTGCCAGACTTCCCACGAAGCACGATCAACAACCGGGCTGGCTACAAATGTAATGGGAAATATAATTTCAACATACGCAGAGGGCACCGGTATGGAGAACAACCTCGATAACGTAACAGTTTATGGTTTTGCGGGGTATTATATGCAAGTAATTTCAGGTACGCCACAGTATTTTTAACTAGAAAGTTGTACAGGGAGTCCTCAGCTTACGACCACAGTGGAGCCCAACATTTCTGTTGTTAAGGGAGACATTTGTTAAGTGAATTTGGCGCCATTTTATGACCTTTCTGGCCTCAGTTGTTAAGTGAAGCGCTGCCGCCGTTACCACGGTTGTTAGATGAATCTGGCTTCCCCATTGGCCTTGTTTGTCAGACGGTCGCAAAAGTGGATCACGTTCGTTCGGGACACTGCAACCGTCATAAATATGAGTCAGTTACCAAGCGACTGAATTTTGATCACTGCAGCGGTCATAAGTATGAGTCAATTACCAAGCGACTGAATTTTGATCACTGCAACCGTCATAAATAAGTCAGTTACCAAGTGACTGAATTTTGATCACTGCAGCCGTCATAAATATGAGTCAATTACCAAGCGACGGGATTTTGATCACTGCAGCCGTCATAAATATGAGTCAATTACCAAGTGACTGAATTTTGATCACTGCAGCCGTCATAAATACGAGTCAATTACCAAGTGACTGAATTTTGATCACTGCAACCATCATAAATATGAGTCAGTTACCAAGTGACTGAATTTTGATCACTGCTGCAGCCGTCGTAAATATGAGTCAATTACCAAGTGACTGAATTTTGATCACTGCGGCCGTCATAAATATGAGTCAATTACCAAGTGACTGAATTTTGATCATTGCTGCAGCCGTCATAAATATGAGTCAATTACCAAGTGACTGAATTTTGATCACTGCTGCAGCCGTCGTAAATATGAGTCAATTACCAAGTGACTGAATTTTGATTGCTGCAACGGTTGTAAGTGTGGAAAACAGCCATAAGTCCCTTTTTTCAGTGCCCTTGTAACTTAGAACGAACTGTTGTAAGTCGAGGACTGCTTGTAATCAGAACAGATGCTACCAGGCCGCTGATTTTTTTATTTTATTTTTTATTTTGCTTATCACCTGGTCCTCCTGCGAAGGTTTATCCCTGGCGCAAAATGAGGTCCTTACCTTACATTTTGAAGTTTCTTAATGCTAACATTTATTTAGCATTGCACGTTCACTGTGCAATGCTAAATAAATATTCCCGCAAAGTTGCCCGGCGTTCTTTGTCTTCTTTTTTTATTTTTTTGGGTTTGAATATTTTGCAGCTGTGTCATCCACCACCTACAAAATAAATTTCTTTTTCCTCTCCTCGGCTCTCCGAGCATTCAAGCTGTTGCTCACCCACTTCCTCCGAGGCCTCCTGAAGCCGTTTCTCGTTTTCAGATCAGTTCAAGAGGAGAAACTTTGAGACGTCAACCGCTCGCGGAGGGCAGGGTAAGAGAACCGAGAAACTGTGCTTAGGGACAATTCCATTCGGCACGGCGAGCCGGCAAGCTGAGGGTTTGAGGGCTGATCTGATCTGGTTTTGCAGTTTTCTGAGGAGAGAGCTGGGTATGGAAATGTCTTCTCGAGGTCCCCTTTTTTTTCTTTTCGGTCTGACTTTGGGATTCTTAAACTAGGTCTTGGAGAGATCGACAGTTTTGATGCGAGGGGCCCATCGCACGAGCTGAAAGTTCAGCTCGCCCCCAGATGTGGGATGAACAGAAGCTACCGAGAACAGACTGTACAGATTATTAAAGAGATTGTACATTTTGCATTGTTCCTTCGTCCCCGTAGTGACATACTATCTTGTGTGTGGGGAACCCTGAGGGAAATGATGCTTTTTTGATGCCGTAGACAGGCCCGGCGGAACGTAAGCAGGACTTCTTCCAGAAGCTCTCCATTCAGTAACCTGACCATCGTCCTGTACGGGCACAGAACGTGCACGTGGGAACGTGCAAACAACCATGCAGAGAATCACCCCGAGCGATATGTAGCCTCTCTTTCTCTCCCCAATCCATATTTTTTTCAAGCAGAGCAGAAATCATTAGCTCTCTTAAAAGAAGCTTATGGGGCATCCCAGGAAAATATGGGCTTGACTAGATCATCGTTCTAGCCATCGTCTTGTCTACTGCAGGATCAAGGTCTCTTCTGCATGTTTCCAATCAATACGGTCCTCAGCTTCCTTTTGCCGATTGGGCCTGCCATACTTGTTGATGTCGTCAATCCATCTTGTTTCAGGTCTCTTTCGTGGGCCCTTTTGATCAAGTGTCATCCATTGTTCTTCTTCCTATGTGACCAGCTCGTTTCCATTTCAGTTGATGATATTGTTCTCTTGATGATATTGTTATATTTTCGTTTGTTCTCTAGCTCAGCGGCCCCCAACCTACTGGGCATCAGGGAACCAGTTCCGTGGAGAGAGTTTTTTCCACGGACCGGAGGGGGTGTGGTTTTGAGTGGTGTCTGCATCCCGCGGATGGGATTTTGCTTGTTTGTGCGGACCGATTGCTGGCATGCCGTGGACCGGTAGAGGTCCATGGCCCGGGGATTGGGGTCCCCTGTTCTAGTCCATATGCAGATCTTTCTATCTTGTCTTCTGATGAATAAATAGAATTCAACAAATAAGGTACTGCATGCGTGATGCTCGCTCCATATTGTTTCTTTTCCAAATCAAGATTGTAGTGGCACACTGGCTGTAGTCATCACTTGCATAGCACGAGGAAAATTTTAAGTAGCTCAATGGAAGGATACTTAAGTTCTAGCATGAGCTCGAAGCATTGTTAGAGACCCCACACGGTCTGTTCCTGTTGCTCCCCTCTGGGAGGAGGTTTCAGAGTATTTATAGCAGGACTACCCGATTCTGCAACAGCTTTGCTCCTTAGGCCATCCGTCTTGTAAATTTGCAGGATTCTTTTTTCTCGCCATGTATATGCATACATCCCAACTAGACTGGGTTGTTTGCCTGTGTCATATATGTGTGAGTATGTGGATATATGCATAATCTTTTGTCATGTTTATGTAGTGTATATTGGAGGTGGTTACCCTTTGCGAGCTGAATGCAACAAAATTTCATTTTAATGTATGATGATTAGTGTACATTTAAAGTGGCAATAAAGTTCTATTCTATTCTATTCTATTCTATTCTATTCTATTCTATTCTATTCTATTCTATTCTATTCT
>NW_015389792.1:58934-123856 GCF_001527695.2 Protobothrops mucrosquamatus | reverse complement strand
AAGCGGGATTGGCCTAGGGGGGGATTTTATAGGGATTTTAAAGGGATTTTATAATAGTAAACTTAATACAGGTTATTTAATATATATTTTAATTTGGCTTTTAGAGATATTTATTGTATTGCACTGTTTTTATTTACCTGTAAGCCGCCCTGAGTCCCTCGGGAGAAGGGCGGGGTATAAATGGGAAAAATAAAAATAAATAAAAATAAAAATAAAGGACCTGAAGGCAGGACAAGAAGCAATGGATGGAAACTGATCAAGGAGAGAAGCAACCTGGAACTAAGGAGACATTTTCTGACAGTTAGAACAATTAATCAGTGGAACAACCTGCCTCCAGAAGTTGTGGGTGCCACAAGTCATAAAAGGGCCGAGTTTGAAGACCCCTGGGTGAAACAGTCATCCCCACGGCTATTAAATAAGTCATTGACAACATTTGACAGATTAATCGGCCGTCTGGATTTAAATTAAGACATCATGCTTGCTTTAGTTGAAATTCTAAGGTTAAACTTGCGTTGTCTTTTTTCTCCGCAGCCTAAATTCTGTATAAATGCCACAGAATAAATGGCATCCAAAGTGACAGATGCTATTGTCTGGTACCAGAAAAAGGTAAGATATTTTTTTTCTCTAGTGTGAAATATTGGTTCTAAAACAAATTCTAGCCTGGTCTAAGGCTGATTACAAGTAGTCCTTGACTTATAACAGTTCATTTAGTGACTGTTCCAAGTTACAGCGACACTGAAAAAAGCGACTTTTAACCGCTCTTCACAGTGACAACCGTCGCGGCGTCCCTGTGATCACATGATCAAAATTCAGACGCCTGGGAACTGTCTCACATTTATGACAGTTGCAGCGTCCCCGGGGTGACGTGATCCCCTTTAGCGACCGCCTGACAAGCAAAGTCAACAGGGGAAGCCGGGTTGACTTAACAACCGTGTGACTAACTTAACAACCGTGGCAAGGAAGGTCGTAAAACGGGGTGAAATTCACTTAGCAAATGTCTCGCTTCAGCAACAGAAATTGTGGCTCAATCGTCGTAAGTCGAGGACTGCTTGTACTTAGTACGACTCCTGTGTATTTGTGCTGGGCTGCTCTCTGCTTTTTTTCACGGTTAGCGCCAAAGCTTTGAACGAAATTTATAGCGTTAACTCCGCTGTATTCTAAGAAATAGTCTTCATGCAACTAGCAGAGTTGTTTAGCAGACATCTTAGCATCTTCTATGTTGGGTATATTTTTCTTTACCTGAATGTTTGAATAGGCTTGTTTTTAAAGATCAGACATAGCCTAACTCAGGGGTAGGCAAGCTTGGCTCTTTTATGACTTGTGGACTTCAACTCCCAGAATTCCTGAGCCAGCATGGCTCAGCTTGGAAACCTCTCACTTTCCTCTCAGCATGGCTGGCTCAGGAATTCTGGGAGTTGAAGTCCACGAGTCATAAAAGAAACAAGGTTCCCCACCCCTGCCCTATATCAGGGGTCCTCAACCTTGGCAACTTTAAGACTTGTGGACTTCAACTCCCAGAATTCCTGAGCCAGCATGGCTCAGCTTGGAAACCTCTCCCTTTTCCCTCAGCGTGGCTGGCTCAGGAATTCTGGGAGTTGAAGTCCACGAGTCATAAAAGAGCCAAGGTTGCCTACCCCTGGCCTAGCTTTTACTTCCTTGAAATCAGCTGCTAAGGTTTTAATCCAGGCAGTCCTCAACTTACAACAGTGCATTTAGTGACCGTTCAAAGTTACAACGGCACGGAAAAAAGTGACTGGTGACCGTTTTTCACACTTACGATCGTTGCAGCCTGCCAAGGGGCCACATGATCAAAATTTGGACGCTTGGCAACCGACTCATATTTATGACGGTCGCAGCATCCCCGGGGGGGTGTCACGTGACCCCCTTTGGTGACCTTCTGACAAGCAAAGTCAAGGGGGGAAGCCAGATTCACTTAACAACCAGGTTACTAACTTAACAACTGCAGTGATTCACTTAACAACCGAGGCAAGAAAAGTCGTAAAATGCGGCAAAACTCATTTAAATAAACCTCTTAGTTCACCACGGAAATTTGGTCGTAGGTTTGTAAACCTGTAGTTTCTTGTTATGTTGGTTGAACTATTCCCGGAATGAAGAGAAGTTACTAAACTTAAGCCTCTGTGGTGAAGGGATTCACCGTTTTACGGATTTCTGAGTTGTTGTTTTTTTAAATAAAATAAAAACAATTCAGTTTATCCTTTTGTCCCGCAAAGCTTTTATAAGGTCTGAAAACGGTACGTGCAGTAGACGTGTGTGGCAAGGCTTTCATCTTTATGTAGAAAATAACTCGCCGCTGAGCTCACCCACATGGTCTTAGTTTTTCAAATGTTACTGGAGAAATATGCAAGGGTGTAAATCGCCTCGGGCACGCTTATTAATATATGAATGCAGTCATTGTGTCCTCTTTGTGCGGCTGGCTTAATGGAGTTTATTCTTGCATTCGACTTTTTGGGAAAGCAAATGCAGACGTGCCTTTTTAAAGGGCAGATGTTTTGTCTGCTTTTGTTTAGGCTTAAGGTTGAACTTGATGTTTAGCTCCGTCAGCACTACTTAGGAACAAATACAAATTATTTACTAGATTCCTTGGTGATGATGTTACTTAGTTGGGTAATGAAACGTCTGCAAGAAAGCCACCCAGCTAAGAGATCACCAAGGACCCCACAGTCGTCGTCGTCGTCCTCCTTCTCCTCCTCCTCCTCCTCTCCACAAACCCTACTCCCTTCTAACACTGATGATGTTACCTAGTTGGGTAATGAAACGTCTGCAAGAAAGCCACCAAGCTCAGAGATCACCAAGGATCCCACAGTCTTCCTCCTCCTCCTCCTCCTCCTCCTCCTCCTCCTCCCTTCTAGCACTGATGATATTACCTGGTTGGGTAATGAAACATCTGCAAGAAAAGCACCCAGATCAGAGAGCACCAAGGACCTCCACAGTCCTCCTCCTCCCTCCCCCACCTTCCCCTCCTCCCCTTTCTCCTCCTCCATTTCTCCTCCACTTTGCAAACCTCCCTCCCTTGTACCACTGATGATGTTACCTAGCTGGGTAATGAAACGTCTGCAAGAAAGCCACCAAGCTCAGAGAGCACCAAGGACTCCTCATTTTGACCCTGAGCTATAAATATTCTCCTTTATTGATTACTAGATTCCATTGACTGCAGCTTAGAGGGTGAACGTCACAAGAAATCTCCTGAAATTTGGTTGGTCAGTTCTAATCCAGCCTGGTGTAACTACATCAGGTTGTAGTAAAGGATTCATTGTTCCTAGAAGTTTTTTTTTTTTTTTAAGATTATAGGAAAAAGGAAGAGAAGAAGAAGAATCTTGCAGAAATTCTCCGTTCAGGAGCTGAATTCTACGTCTTCTTATTTAGAACCAACTAATGACTTTATGAGGCTCTAGTAAATCTTCCTTAGCTAAATGTCTTTTTAGTGAATAAAACATTTTTATGTCCTAAGGAACTTTCAAATAGCAACAAATATGGCTGATTATTGTTCAGGGCATCATACAGTGCCTTAAATTTTAATATAATTGCCTCCTTATTTACCAAGGATGATTAGACTTTTAAAAACATCAATTAGTTTTGATCACCGTGACACAGACCTACACTGATTTTTGCATAAAAATAAAGCTGAGTTCCAAGTTAACGCAACCCTCTCTAAATTTAGATGTATTTTTTTTAAAGTAAGTCTGTATAATTGCTCCTTGCGTGTTTACCCAATAAGAAAGTTTTTCTCCAAAAACTATAACCCTTGAATTGAAGCAGTAATCTTATCTTCACAGGGAAGACTAGAATACATGTAGTCCTCGAATTATGATCACAGTTTACCCTAAAATTTTGGTTGCTAAACAAGACGAATGCTAAGTGAGATTTGTCCCCATTTTATGCATGGCTGTTAAGTAAGTCACTGCAGTTGTTAAGTGAATCAGACAGTCATTAACCGTCCCCCTTTGACTTTGCTTGTTGGAAGTTCTTTGGGAAGGTTACTGTCATAGTTCCGACAGATGAAACTCTTCAAAAGAACTTCCAGGCATTGTTTACCTTAAAGAATCTTTATTTTGAGTAGCATAACATCGGCACTGCGTAATCGAAGCCAAAAACTGAATTCCCCTCCCTTGAGCACATAGTATCAAAGCACAATTCCCTCCTCCAATTGACAGTCATAAAATGTCAATCAGGTTGATTACATCAATATTTAGGTTGTCTCATAAATGCAGTACATTTTACTCAGTAATGGTTTCAGCTAAAATTTAATGCTGGACTCTTCATGTAGCTTATATTGCAGTTGTGCATTGCAGAATTTATATATCGGCCGAAAGTTTTAGTCTTATTTTCTGGTGGCCAAAATGTCAATCAGGTTGATTACATCAATATTTAGGTTGATTCATAAAAGCAGTACATTTTACTCAGTAATAGTTTCAGCTCAGATTTGATGCTGGACTCTTCATGTAGCTTGTATTGCAGTTATGCATTGCAGAATTTATATATCTCCTGAAAGTTTGATCCTTGTTTTCTGGCGGCCAAAATGTCAATCAGGTTGATTACATCAATATTTAGGTTAGGATTTTCATCTAGGAGGAAGGTTCAAATCAAATCAAATCAACCTTTATTGTCAAAGTACAACATGTGTACAATGGGATTGGCTAAGCCAGGGGTAGGCAACCTTGGCTCTTTTATGACTTATGGACTTCAACTCCCAGAATTCCTGAGCCAGCCACGCTGAGGAAAAGGGAGGGGTTTCCAAGCTGAGCCATGCTGGCTCAGGAATTCTGGAAGTTGAAGTCTACGAGTTATAAAAGAGCCAAGGTTGCCTACCCCTGGCTTAGCCATTTCCATCACAACAAACCATCCAATCAGCAAAACCCCAAATCAAAGTTTCATTTTTTTGCCACCAGAAATCGTGGGCGCTCCATCACTGGAGGTTTTTTAAGAAGAAGCTAGACAGTCACTTGTCTGAGATGGTCTAGGTCAGGGGTAGGCAACCTTGGCTCTTTTATGACTCATGGACTTCAACTCCCAGAATTCCTGAGCCAGCCATGCTGAGGGGAAAGGGAGAGGTTTCCAAGCTGAGCCATGCTGGCTCAGGAATTCTGGGAGTTGAAGTCCACAAGTCTTAAACTTGCCAAGGTTGCCTACCCCTGGGCTAAGCCTCCCTTCGTGCACCCCCCAACACAACTCAACAGTAACAATAAACCCACAATCTTATTGCACTATGTGAATTTATTGCAAAACGCGCCGGCCTCGCAAGTCCGGACATCAATTATACATTGCTGCTGAAATATTTATTGTTTCTATTAGAAACACCGGGGTTGGTAAGTATTGGAGTACATAGTGATACTGTCACAGCTGATAGTTAAGCTGGCGACAAGGTGTCTGCCCCAAAGCTCAGGTTTAGCTTTGGAAAGGATACCCATTATTCTTTCCACCGGAAACTTAACGAGAGCAATTAATCAACAAGTTCTCTTCTCCCAGCTTCACAAAAATTGAATCCCATTTAAAAAAACACACAGAGATCTAAAGGCAGACACCAACCCACTGTCAGCTACCTCTTTTTTTTTTTAGCAACCGCAACGGATCCCAAAATTTCTGTTGCTAAGTGACACAGGTTAAAGCGGGTTTTGCCCCGTTTTATCACCTTTCTTGCCATCGTTCTTAAGCGAATCACCGCAGTGGATAGGTCAGTGACACGCTTGTTAGGGGGAACCTGGCTTCCCCCGTTGATTTTGCTCGTCAGGAGAACGCCAAAGGAGATTGTGTGAACCTCCGGGCCGTCATAACTACGAACCCGTTGCCAAGCGTCTGAATTTTGATCGCGTGATCGTGTGGATGCTGGAAAAGTCGTAAAAAGTGTGAAAAACGATCATAAGTCGCTTTTTTTTAAGTGCTGTTGTAACTTTGAACGGTCACTAAATGAATTGTTGTAAGTTGAGGACTGCTTATACATCTCTGTTATCATTAGAAGGCATTTTATTATAATAATAATAATATAATAATAATAATAATAATAATAATAATAATAATAATAATAATAATAATAATAATAATAATAATAATAATAATAATAATAAAGTTGGAAGGGACCTTGGAGGTCATTGAGTCCAACCCCCTGCTCAGGCAGGAAACCCTACACCATTTCGGACAAATGGCTGTCCAGTCTCTTCTTAAAAACCTCCAGTGTTGGAGCATTCACAGCTTCTGGAGGCAGGTTGTTGCACTGGTTAATTGTTCTAACTGTCAGGAAGTTTCTCCTTAGTTCTAGGTTGCTTCTCTCCTTGATGAGTTTCCATCCGTTGCTTCTTGTCCTGCCCTCAGGCGCTTTGGAGAAGAGCTTGACTCCCTCTTCTTTGGGGCAGCCCTTGAGATATTAGAAGACTGCTATCCTGTCCCCCCTCGTCCTTCTCTTCATTAAACTAGACATACCCAATTCCAGCAACCGTTCCTTATATGTTTCAGCCTCCAGTCCCCTGATTATCTTTGTTGCTCTTCTCTGTACTCTTTCTAGAGTCTCAGCATCTTTTTTACATCGCGGTGACCAAAACTGGATGCAGTATTCCAAGTGTGGTCTTACCAAGGCCTTGTAAAGTGGTATTAATATTGCACGTGATCTTGATTCTATCCCTCTGTTAATGCAGCCCAGCACTGTGTTGGTCTTTTTCGCAGCTGCAGCACACAGCTGTCTCCTATTTAAGTGATTGTAGCAAAGCCACAGGGGTCTACTGTGACTTCAGGAGGTTTAGTGGGATGTTAGGTTTTTCAAGAAGGGGTTAAAAGTGGCTTCTTTCTTTGCCTGCTTCTCTCTTTTCATCTGGTCTTGTCCCCTTGTAAGAAACTTACACAAAGCTACGTAGATGAAAGTTACTCCCTAACGGGCACACCTGCAAATGGCCAGATCAAGATGTCCTTGGCGCTCGTCCCAAGAACAAGCTTGCGATCAAAACAAAGAGAAATTTAGCATCTAAAATGAAGTTGGGGATTCTTATGTAAGTCCTCAACTTACAGAAGTCCATTTAGCGACCGTTCGAAGTTACAACGGCCCTGGTAAAAGGTGACTTCTGACCGTTTTTCACACTTACGACCATTGCAGCGTCCCCCGAGATCCCGTGATTTACATTCGGATGGCTTGAAAACTGGTTCGTATTTACGACGGTTCGCCAGCATCCCAGGGATCACGCGATCCCTGTTTGTGACCTTCTAACCAGCAAAATCTATAGGGGAAGCCAAGTTCACTTAACAGCCGTGTAACAACGGCAGGGGACTCACTTCACAAGTGTGGCGAGGAAAGGTCGTAAAATGGGGCAAAATTCACTTCACAGATTGCTCACTTAGCAACAGAAATGGTGGGCTCAATTGTAGCCGTACGTCGAAGGAAGGAAGAACATTTAGCAAAGATAAAAAGATACGGTGTAAACCATTAGGTGGAACTTTTTCTGGCGTCTTCAATTTTTGTGACTGATTATTTCTCGTCCATTTCTCTGTCTGGTATAATAATAGTGTGACGCACGTGCCTTTGTGCATATCACATTTGTGCATGTATCACAAAAAAAAAAGATGTTGAGAGTTTGGAAAAAAAATCAGAGAAGAGCAACTAAGATGATCCAAGGCCTGGAGACTAAAACATACGAAGAACGACTGCGGGATTTGGGTCTGGCTAGTCTAAAGAAAAGAAGAAACGGGGGTGACATGATAGCAGCGTTCCAGTATCTGAGGGGCTGCCACAAAGAAGAGGGGGTCACGTTGTTCACCAGAGCACCAGAGGGAAGGACGAGAAACAATGGTTGGAAACTGATCAAGGAGAGAAGCAACCTGGAATTAAGGAGAAACTTCCTGACAGTGAGGACAATTAACCAGTGGAACAGCTTGCCACCAGAAATTGTGGGCGCTCCATCACTGGAGGTTTTTTTAAGAAGAGGCTAGACAGTCACTTGTCTGAGATGGTCTAGGTCAGGGGTAGGCAACCTTGGCTCTTTTATGACTCGTGGACTTCAACTCCCAGAATTCCTGAGCCAGCCACGCTGAGGGGAAAGGGAGAGGTTTCTAAGCTGAGCCATGCTGGCTCAGGAATTCTGGGAATTGAAGTCCACGAGTCATAAAGTTGCCAAGGTTGAGGACCCCTGATATAGGGCAGGGGTGGGGAACCTTGGTTCTTTTATGACTCGTGGACTTCAACTCCCAGAATTCCTGAGCCAGCCGTGCTGAGGGGAAAGGGAGAGGTTTCCAAGCTGAACCATGCTGGCTCAGGAATTCTGGGAGTTGAAGTCCACAAGTCATAAAAGAGCCAAGGTTGTCTACTCCTGGTCTAGGTTCTCCTGCTTGAGCAGGGGGCTGGACTAGAAGACCTCCAAAGTCCCTTCCAGCTCTATTCTATGCTCCCTATTCTCTATATATGCATGCTTTAAAACTAGACCCTAATAATAGCTAATATAAATAAGATCCTGGACAGCTTACGGCCATCGCATTCTAGGTTACCCAGTGTATCTGACTGGAAGAGCTGCAGTCCTCAGTTGCACGTGGTCCATGCCAAGGTTTTGAAAGAAAAATTCATGTGCTGCAGCAATTTCCAGCCAAACCATGCAGAGACGCTTTCTATTTATTTCTGCATTCAAAACTATTTATGTGCACAGTGATAGATCCAAAACAGGAACTCGTTCCTTCTGCAAAAGCCTACTCACAGGAAATGACAGTGGAATAGAAGAGCATTGGATGAGGAAATGGAAAGAAATGGGTGAAACTGCCTTGTCCAATGGAAGCTGGTTGAAACTCACACCGGCTTTGATCCCAAATGCAGGAAGTCCTTGATTTACGAGCACAATTCAGCCCCAAATTCCCATTGCTAATTTATGTTGCTAAGCGAGACAATTGTTAAGTGACTAAGTAACATCATTGCCCCGTTTTACGACCTTTTTGCCCTGGTTGTTAAGTGAATCACTGCAGTGAGGAACACGGTCAATAAAGGAATCTGGCTTCCCCCACTGACTTTGCTTCTCAAAAGGTCGCAAAAGAGGATCATGGGAACCCCGGGATATTGCAACCGTCGTAAATATGAATCAGTCGCCAAGCGTCTGAATTTTGATCACAGGACCGTGGGGATGCTGCAACGGTCATAAGTGTGAAAAACGGTCATAAGTCACTTTTTTCGGCATTGTTTTTACTTCAAGGAGTCGCTAAACAAAATTGTTGTAAGTCAAGGACTCCCTCTAGGGAAATTGCAGTGTTGACATATTTCTAACTTGTCTTCCTCTTTCAGATTTTTCCAAGTCGTAGGGCAAGAATCTTCACTAAATCCAGAACGTAAAAATAATTGGGGTCATTTCTCTGCTCAAAAGTTTGTTTGCCGTGCAGTACGGAGTATAAAACTGTTATCAGTTTGTTTTGAGCGGATAATTTTATTTGTTTCTCAACCGTGACTTTCTGGAAAGGGTAAATGTTTTTCTATAACGTCTACAGCAGCGTGGGAAATAGATCAAAGGAGGAACATAGCGATGATAGTAAGGAACGGATAAGAAGTAGTATTTTTCCATTTTTTCTGTTATTATACAGATAGACCTCGGCTTATAACAGGGGTCTTCAAAGTTGGCAACTTTAAGACTTGTGGACTTCAACTCCCAGAATTCCTCAGCCAGCCCTCAGGGCTGGCTGAGGAATTCTGGGAGTTGAAGTCCACAAGTCTTAAAGTTGCCAACTTTGATGACCCCTGGCTTATAACCACAATTCAGACCGGAAATTCAGTCTTTGAACAAGCAGTCGTGAAGATGCTTATGGGATTGCTTTACTCAATGACTATAATCCAGGCTCTCCTAGTTGTAGCAATAAACGGGTTGTTAAATGGAGTCCCCGTCTCCATGCCACTTGACCTGGGAGGCACTGACTCATTCTATGTCCTACCATGCCCAGGTCCACTTAACCTTTGCTATTTTTTTACATCATGTGAAGTATTGGTACCATTTTACAATGCCTTGTGTAAGACCACACTTGAAATACTGCATCCCATTTTAGTCACCACGATATAAGACAAGACGTTGAGACTCTAGAAAGAGTGCAGAGAAGAGCAACAAAGATGATTGGGGGTCTGGAGGCCAAAACACGTGAAGAACGGTTGCTGGAATTGGGTTTGTCTAGTCTAGTGGAAAAAGAACCAGGGGAGACATGATAGCAGTCTTCCAATATCTCAGGGGCTGCCCCAAAGAAGAGGGGGTCAGCCTATTCTCCTAAGCACCAGAAAGCAGAACAAAGAAGCAATGGATGGAAGCGAATCTTAGTGAGAACCAACCTAGAATTAAGGAGAACTTTCTTGACGGTGAGAACAATTAATCAATGGAATGATTTGCCTCCAGAAGTTGTGGGTGCTTCATCACTGAAGGTTTTTAAGAAGAGATTGTTTGGGTAGCGTTTCCTTCCCCCATCCTTCCCGTTGACGGAAAGAGAGGGCAAGTCAACTTGTGTTTGAGAAAGTCTGCTTAACCTCCTCAAGGTTAAGATAGCATGGTTTTATGACCCACCACAAATGCTACATCTACTCTATCACTGGAAGCTTTTAAGAAGAGATTGGACAGCCATTTGTCTGAAATGGTAGAGGGCCTCCTGCTTGAGCAGGGGTTGGATTAGAAGACCTCCAAGGTCCCTTCCAACTCTGTTTTTCTGTAGCCCGGCTGAGCTTTTCTCTCTGTGTGGAAGTGAACGCCTCCATGGAGCTGCAGAAATGGTAGTTGGGTCTTCCAGATCTGAATCCTGTTTCTGTAGCTCGGTAGATGGGGCTGAATTCCACTTGGCAGGTAGCTCCTTGAGACGAGAAAAAGGTGATCCCTCAGGTAACTCCCAGCTGTGTCTGGCCAAATAACGCATCTGAAACGGAACTGAGGTAATTTAGAAGCCCACTCATAATGGAATTCCAATTACACTAGTCATCAACATGTTGGTTTGAGCTAATAACATCCCCGCACGCCTTCTCATAGTCTGACTCAGCCACAGCCAATTACAAATATCAAATATTCTATTGAAGGAATAGAATTACACAGGAGTCAAGCAATGGATGACTGACAGGGCTCATTTTTGGTTATCGTAAAAAGTAATTGTACGATGACTGGATAATTACACAGTTTCTCTTCCTTCAGATGTCAAAGTCTGATGTCGGTTGAAGTATACGCAAGGTTGTTTTTAGTCAGCTTCTGCCCCTGTGTTTTCATTTATACAGGCAGTCCTCAACTTACGACAGTTCGTCAGGAAGGGCATCCGGCTAGTAAATGCTCAGTTCCATCCAGTTGCCCCAATTCTACCCCAAACTAAAGGATGATGGGGTCGTAAAAAAGGAGTTTTTCAGTAGATTTTGATATCTTTCGGTGTGAACCCCGTTGCAGATAATTATTTAACTGCCCGTGCAGATCTCAGTGTTCATACGAGAAGACTGATCCATCTCCTCGTAGTTTACCAGAGGCAGAATTTTAGTTCCATCTCTTATGACACCCGACATCTATTCTCTATTAGAGTAAGAAGGTGAAAAAACTTGAAAGAGGATTTAATGGAAAAGGAAGATAAATGCTTTAATAGAAAAAATATATATGACATACAGCATGTTTTAAAAAAGAAAGGTCAACGTGTAGAATATGCCTTGTAAATCGTACTACCTGTAGAGTCTTCAGTCTTTTAATGAAATTTTATGAAATCACTAAAATCAGTAGTACTAAACTGAAATGTAACGTTCATTTGCAAACTCTGTGGTAAACCACAAGTTTCTATTCTTCCTTCTTTCTCTAAAGATAACAATTGTAGAAGGGGAACTGGTGGTGTGTTTGTTCAACATGGCACATAAATGCTTGAAGCGCCTCTGAAATGGTGGCGATCCTTTAATTTTTACGGTAATGAAATCAGCACAGGAGAGAGTCAAAACTGCCTTCCATGTTTTATCTAGCACTCCTGAAATTGTTTTATTTCACCGTCTGTAACACCAGGCTGTGTACTGATAGAATAAATTATTATCTAGCACAATCTTGAATTACTATCTAGAACAGGGGTAGGCAACCTTGGCACTTTTATGACTCATGGACTTCAACTCCCAGAATTCCTGAGCCAGCATGGCTCAGCTTGGAAACCTCTCCCTTTCCCCTCAGCATGGCTGGCTCGGGAATTCTGGGAGTTGAAGTCCACGAGTCATAAAAGAGCCAAGGTTGCCTACCCCTGATCTAGAACAATCTGGGAGCAGGTCTTGAGAAGGATGTGGGATCCTGGAACTATACAGTTTATAGAAATGTGTAGATTCTTTTATTTGTATATATATTTTTTCTATTCCTGTTTGAACATAGAGCATGATTTTTTTAAATTAATGACTAACTTATGGATTTTGGCATATTAATCAGTTATCTATTTTACAAGGAAGCAGAATGTATGGATGGATAGAGAGATAGTAGATAGAGAGATAGAGATGACAGACAGACAGACAGACAGACAGATAGATAGATAGATAGATAGATAGATAGATAGATAGATAGATAGATAAAAATAGTGGATGGGTGGATAGATAGATAGATAGATAGATAGATAGATAGATAGATAGATAGATAGATAGATAGATAGATAGATAGATAGATAGATAGATAGATAGAATGGAGAAATAGATATAGATAAATATAGTAGTTAAATATAGTAGATAGATAGAGATAGAGATAGTAGATAGATATAGTAGATATATATAAGATAGATAGGTAGATGATGGATAGTTAGATGGAGAGATGGAGAGATAGATATAATAGATATAGAAAATATGATGGATGGATGGATGGATGGATAGATAGATAGCAAATTGTTTTTTTTTTCTGAGGACTATCTTAGTAGGAGCAATTCTTAGATGTTTATTTCATTTATCCAGGAATTAACTAAAAGTACCGTATTCAGGTGTACTGCCTTGTCTATTTACTATAATGCAGTTCCTTGAATTTGTTTGATGGGTTGATTGACTATGTGCCATCAAGTTGTTTTTGATGTCTAGCAACCACATATATAGATTTTCTCCATGACAATCTATGTCCCTAACTGGATCTTTCAAGACTTCTAACAATGCACTCATCGCCACTACAGTGCAGTGTCTTGAATTTAGCAGTCTTCTAAGTCAAATGTTTTAATAGGGCTTCTGTAATTGTGGGATGGTGCATTTTTGCAACGTCTATTTAGAAATGCTGTTGCTTTCTTTGGCCCGTTTTCTGACTTCTGAGTCCAGTCTAAGAAGTCTGAGAGTCTACCTCTCAAATACCGTTAACTCCGAATCCCGCTAACATCAGCTGGGTGCTGCCACCTATTGGAGCAGTGCGGATACCGCAGAAAAGACATTTTATAATTATGATTTGCGACACACTTAGCTAGAAGTCATAAACCAAAGCACCGTCATGCTGTTAAAACAGATAAATGTGATTTATTATCAGCTGTTCTGCTTAAACAACTATAATATGGGCAAAGCTTCAGTTTGCAATTGCTAAACTGGGTTTTTTTTATTTTTTAAAGGGCAGATTTAAATTAAATATATTTCAGCTGGTTTATCTTTTTGATTTGCAGCTTTTTTCTACATCTAATATGTACATATATGTAGAGATGCGCTATTTTGGACGTTGTGCCAAATTTGCATTCTGCAATGACTTAATATTTTGCTAGGCCATATTTTAATTAAATCTTTTTTTTTTCCTTTATAGATTGGGGCTTACGATCAGCAAATATGGGAAAAATCTGTTGAACAAAGAGAAATCAAGGTAAATTTCAGACTTCCATACTTTTATAGCAATACATTCCTTAATAAATTTCTTTTACACTGCTTAAGAAATGCAGAGTTTTTGCACAAAAACTTCTAATCTTTACAATGATGTTTAGTGTATTATTAGCACTGCTTAACTGTTCCACAATAAGCTTATGTACCACCAATAATATGTTTGATATTGTCAGTTCAGTTTTAGATATTTGCATACTGGTTTTTCTGCTCTGGTTAATGACCACAATAAACCTTTCCAAGTTTCAGTCACATATTTAGCACTCCTTTTCAAAGAATGCATTTTATGGAAATGTTTGCGGATGAATAAGCTTTGCGCAATTTCCTTTAATAACTTTTTGAAGAAGTCCTATAAAATTCTGAACATGACTCACAGAAAATTATTTGAAAAAAAAAACACCTGCAGAGTGTCATGCACTTTTAAAAGACCCTGCTTGAAAGATTTCTACCATTTTTTCTTAGGAAGTGATAAGATTTATTATGCTGATTCTTACAGATTTGCAGTATTTTTAGTAGTTTTAAATCAGCTTTTCTCCTGCTGAAATGAAAGATTGGCCCAAGGAATCAGGAATAGGGAGGGAAATTATAGGATTTGAACATCTGTATAGGTTTTAGGTCCACCTGAATGTAAACCGCACCCCAGTTTGCCTGCTATGGGTACCTCTATAAAAGCTCCTGCATTGGTGTAAAAAATTGCATTTCTGTCTCTCTTTAAGAAATCCAGACCCTGAAAAAAAATATTCCTGGGTTTAGTTAATGTTGCATGCCTGTCATTTCATTTGTGCACTCTCTTGTAAACTTTCCTGTGACTTTTGTCAATTTTAGTTTATTGTCTTCTGGTTGTGTTTATAGTCCCAGTTCACTTTTTCATCCTGTTATTCTTTTGAACAGTTTATTAAGTTGGTAAGTATATAAATTTAATAAAACTATAAACTAAGTATATGATAATGGCCGAAAATCTGCAAACAGCTTTCCTAGATTAACTGTCTCTGCATCTTTGCCTCACTAACAGAATCCACTTAGTATCTGGTGAGCTACAAACACTTGAATCTTTAAGGATCCGTTCCTTCTAAAATAATAATAATAATAATAATAATAATAATAATAATAATAATAATAATAAGGCTGCAGTCCTATGCAATTTAGTTCTGAAAAGGTCTTGTTAAACCCCTGAATAAACCTGTACAGGATTGCACCATTAGGTTAACTCTTAGTATTTATACAGTTTTCCAAAGGTGCATGAATGTGTACAATAAACTTAATTTTCTATGGCGAAAAGTTAAAACTTTGGGACCTGAATCCAGATTTTGACTTTAAATCAATGGTTCTAACATGTTTGGTGCAGTGGAACTTAGATGTAAGTGGCTTGGGCTCAAAACAGTCATTTTATTCTGAAGAAAATGCCTAAACTTATAAAAAAAAAAAAGATTGCTAGGAATTCATTGCTAGGAATACATACATTGCTAGGAATACATTGCTAGCAATACATTAATAATTAGCCTTTTTCTGCAGATTGAGCTAAGCAGGGATATATACGTTTCTTCCCTTTAACTCAGTTAAAGAGAATTTTGTTAAGAGTTTCTAATTTCTGGAAATGCTTATTTGGTTGGAAGTCTCCATATTTCTGAACTGACCCCTCCAGGGAAGGAGAGATACCTGAGTATCTGTTTTTCTTTTGGAGGATCAGCAAATTCATCAAATTCCATACTATTTTATTGTATATTTCCTTTCACTGCCTGCCTTTTGACAAGCGGATATAAAGGCAGCTAAAGGTCTCTGAGAATTTTGTTTTTAATTCTCAGATACAGTGGCTGTGTTCTTTATTCTCACCTTCTGTGTTGAAACAGAAATGGAACTAAGCGGTGATTGTCTTCGAGTCCAGAGAATAAACTTTAGAAGGGAATATTTATAGCTCAAAGTTGAATTGTGGTGTCCTTGGTGTTCTCTGAGCTTGGCGGCTTTCTTGACGACCTTTCATTACCAAGCTAGGTAACACCATCAGGGCTCTGTCAGTCTTTAATGGCTTAGCCCAGGAGTAGACAACCTTGGCTCTTTTATGACTCGTGGACTTCAACTCCCAGAATTCCTGAGCCAGCATGGCTCAGCTTAGAAACTCTCCTTTTCCCCTCAGCGTGGCTGGCTCAGGAATTCTGGGAGTTGAAGTCCACGAGTCATAAAAGAGCCAAGGTTGCCTACCCCTGGCTTAGCCTGTATGAAATCTGCCCATTCTAATCACCCTAGATATTTTTGGGAGGTATCTTGAGGTATTTTGCCTCATTTTTCTTTGGATTGAGAAGCTAAGATCAGGAGGGGCAGTATGCAATTTGCTTCCTTTCCTTCTTAATTTTATGAGATTTATCAGCTGTTTTGATTCACGAAGCAGCCCATTTCAAAAGTCTGCCCTTTCCTAGCTTCCTTGGGAAAAAAAAACCCCTTGCTTTTTTCACCTTGGTTAGACATAAATACGTTCTTCACACCAGTCTCTAGGCCAGGGCTTTTCAACCTTTTCACCCATTGTACCACTTTTAGGATATGGCAACATCCGAGTACCACCAGTCGCCTAGCAAGGTGTCAAAAACTTGATGACCCTCCCCCAAAAAGGAAAAAAGTGATAAAGTACAGGTAGTCCTCGACTTACAACAGTTTGCTTAGTGACTGTTCGAAGTTACAATGGCACTGAAAAATGTGCCCCCCAAGCCACAGCCGAGCAAGACGCCTGCCTGCCCACCCAGCGGCGCTCTTCCTCCTGTCCGAGGTTTCCATTGTTGTGAGCATTTCAGTTGAGGATTGGCAGTGGGAGTGGGGTGGGGGGTGTTTGGTTTTTATTCCCCCCCCCGTGTGCTGGGTGGTTGCAGCAGGTTTTGGTCCCTTCACATGACCCTGGGACACTGTGACCGTCATAAATGTGAATCAGTTGCCAAGCATCTGAATGTAAATCACAAGACCCTGGAGAGGCTGCAATATTCCCTCCCCTGCTACCACTTTTCTAGGATGCTCATGTACCACCTGCCAGGTCCCAGTGTACCACAGGTGGTACCCGTACCACTGGTTGAAAAGCCCTGCTCTAGGCTGACTACCTAATCTAGCTTTCCTTTTTGAAAACGTGGATGTGTGCTTTCCTCCCCCCCGCCCCGCTTTTGTTCGTGATGTGTGTGAAATAAACCTCGGTAGACTTCTCAACTTCAAAGATGGCCCTTGAGAAGTCTCCTTCACTGCTTGGGAATGTGAGTCTGTGTTGAGTTACTTCTCCGTTGTTGACCAAGTTTGTGAGCTAATAATTTCACGCGCTGAAATTAGCAATATCGCTGTGTTCCCAAATCAATAACGGCCTATAGCTGTGAGACTCAGCTAGGATCCCTTGTTTCAGCATTTGGCCAACATCAAATTTCACGTTCTCGTTTTTTATGGAACCAAGGGAAATACAACAATTTTGAGTCCAGCCTTAGAAATTCAGCGCCCCCCCATAGAGTGTCCGCAAGGTATGGTGAAAAAAAGTCAAATTGGCAACCCACCACAGTGTGATTGAACCTCCAGCTGTTGTTTTTTTTAATCTCCATTGCACATGGGGTGCATGAGCGGCCTGGTGGCCTAGTGGTGAAGACGCTCGCCTCCCACTTGGAAGGTTGAGAGTTCAATCCTAGGTAGCGGCAGATGTTTCTTTCTCAGGGCGCAAAGAAAAATATATATATTGCTGTGAACTCTACGTAGGCGTCAGGAAGGGCATCCAGCCAGTAAATGCTCAGCTCCATCCAGTTGTCCCCAAATTAAGGGATGACAAGAGTCGTAAAAAGAAACGTGGTGCCTCTAAAAAGGGGCGGAGCATTGTTCACACCATCCTGGCTGCCATCTTGACGTTTTTCACCACACCCCATGGATACCCCGCTTATTAAATTTTTAAAAAGTGGTTGAGTGTACTGATTTGAGTGGGATGAGAAGACTTTTTGAAAGCTTAATGGCTCGTTTCAGAAGACACTGAGACAAGGGGCCTTCCTGACAGGGTCGGAGACATTTTGGTAAGCTGTTGCTTGCCTCTCAGCTACTCCTGGCAAGTAGCTACTTCCCACTTGGATTTGCCTGCTCTTCTTTGATTGTTTGTTGCTTACCTGCATGCTGTCAGAGACAAGAAATCAGGAGCCAGGATAGTTCAAGTTTAAGTTTATTACAGTCAAAGACCAGAGATGAGCCAGGGTAGACTTCAAAAGTAGCAATAGCAATAGCACTTAGACTTATATACCGCTTCACAGTGCTTTACAGATTTCTCTAAGCGGTTTACAGCGTCAGCAACTTTGCCCCCAACAATCTAGGTCCTCATTTTACTGACCTTGGGAGAATGGAAGGCTGAGTCAACTTTGAGCCAGTCAGGTTCGAACTCCTGGCTGTGGGCAGAGTCAGCCTGCAATAATCCATTCTGCATATTGCACCACCATGGCCCCTTCCTTCCTTCCTTCCTTCCTTCCTTCCTTCCTTCCTTCCTTCCTTCCTTCCTTCCTTCCTTCCTTCCTTCCTTCCTTCCTTCCTTCCTTCCTTCGCACTAGTACTTAGACTTATATACTGCTTCACAGTGCTTTACAGCCCTCTCTAAGCGGTTTACAGGGTCAACATGTGGCCCCCAACAATCTGGGTCCTCATTTTATTGACCTTGGAAGGATGGAAGGCTGAGTCAACCTTGACCTGGTTAGGATCGAACTGCTGGCAGTGGACAGAGTCAGCCGGCAATACTGCATTCTGACCCCTATGCCACCAGGAGAATAGAAATAGAAATAATAGAAATAGAATAGCACTTAGATTTATATACCGCTTCACATTGCTTTACAGCCCTCTCTAAGCGGTTTACAGAGTCAGCATATTTGCCCCCAACAATCTGGGTCCTCATTTTACCGACCTCGGAAGGATGGAAGGCTGAGTCAACCTTGAGCCGGTCAGGATCGAACTTCTGGCAGTGAGCAGAGTTAGCCTGCAATGCTGCATGCTAACCATTGCACCACCAGGACTCTATAAGTACGATAAAGTTTATTTCATTCTACCTGTATACGAGAATAGCTCAAATTGGCCTCCTAATGAGAACTCCTTGGAGAAGACCCTGATGTTGGGAAAGATGGAAGACAGAAGAAGGGGACAGGAGCGGAAGAGATGATTAGGTAGTGTCATCAACGCAACAAACATGAATTTGGGCACACTCTAGGAAACAGTGGAAGATGGGGAGGGAGGGGCTGGCATGTTATGGTCCATGGGGTCACAAAGAGTCAGACATGACTTAGTGCCTCAGCAGCAATAACAATAATATACAAGAATTTGAACTACTAATGGTCAAGGTGAATTGGCATCAAACAAGAGTCAGCTGTCAAGGTTGAATGGCTAAGATGTTTGCTAACTTCTGTCACTACACAACTTTCCATAGAAACAGGCGGGAGGAGTAGGAAGCATGGGAAGGAAATGGGAGTCTAAGACACTGTCCATGGACCATGAGAGTCAAGGTCACAAACGCAGGTGTCTGACAAGAGAAGTGGACCATTCTCATAACAAACCAAAGAAGTATGATTGGGCAACGTGAACACCTGGTGGGTGGGGCTTATGGAAAGCTATTGTTAACTAGACTTCAAGGGGAGGGAACAGAGATCTATTACGGGGGTGTAGAGGTACCAAACTGAGGGTAAGCTTGATGCCGCCCTTTGGTTCGGCCTGGTCTTCTCCGACACATCCACCATTCACAGAATAAAGATGGCATCCATTGGAATCCGGTGTGAACCAGCTGGGACAGGGGTGGGCAACCTTGGCTCTTTTATGACTCGTGGACTTCAACTCCCAGAATTCCTGAGCCAGCCACGCTGAGGGGAAAGGGAGAGGTTTCCAAGCTGAGCCAAAATCAGCAGCCAAAAAAGCCAATGCAATCCGCAGCTGAATTAACTGAGGTTTAGACTCAAGATCACGTGAAGTATTAGTACTGCTTTATAAAACCTTAGTAAGACCACGCTTGGAATACTGCATACAAGTTTGGTCATCCTATTATAAAAAAAGATGTAGAGACTTTGGAAAGAGTGCAGGGAAGAGCAACAAAGATGATTAGAGGGCTGGAGGTTAAAACATATGAAGAATGGATGCAGGAATTCACTAGTCTAGTCTAGTGAAGAGAAGGACGAGGGGGGACATGATAGCAGTCTTCCAATATCTCAGGGGCTGCCCCAAAGAAGAGGGAGTCAAGCTATTCTCCAAAGCCCCTGAAGGCAGGACAAGAAGCAACGGGTGGAAACTAACCAAGGAGAGAAACAACCTAGAACTAAGGAGAAACGTCCTAACAGTGAGAACAATTAACCAGTGGAACAACCTGCCTCCAGAAGTTGTGGGTGCTCCAACACTGCGGGCTTTTAAGAAGAGACTGGACAGCCATTTGTCCGGAATGATGTAGGACCTCCTGCTTGAGCAGGGGGTTGGACTAGAAGACCTCTAAGGTCCTTCCAATTCTGTTCTGTTAGGTCTTCTCCAGCTTTCTGGGTCTTCACACCCAAAAGTCCCTCTGCCTTGGTAGCTCTTGATGCCACCTGAGGTGGTTTTCTTTGGCATGTCCCCAACCCCAGCATGGGAGAGACATGAGTGCCTCAACAGTTAAGTCAACGGGAGAATTAAAAAAAAAAAAAGGGGGAAATGAGAAAATTAACTCATGAGTGCCACCTCTTGGGCCTGAATTATCGATCAAGGCTAGAAAAAACAAACTTGTCTTCTTTTGTGGGGTTACAGGCCCATCTCTCAATGGATAAATAATAGAGTCCCAGCTTTTAAAAAAAATAATAATATTGATATGAAGATGCGCCAAATAATTGATAATTATTTGCTTCCAGGAGAGAACAACAAGTCAATTTATTCTAGATATAGGGGGGGGAAATGTTATTTCCAAAGGGTGAGGTGGATTGTCATGATTTTTGTGAATTCGGCGATTAGGATAAAAGGACTCTGAATTACAACAACTTCATCGTGGGGCAATTTATAGGGTGAAGAACGGGAGTGCTTGATGATAAAATAATAACCTTGATAGAAAATGTGCAAAATATTAGCTGGTGTTAAGAAGGAGATTTTTTTTAGATGAAATGCTAATGTCTTTGAGGTGTCACAATCATGAATTTTAGAAATACCAACATACAGCAAGTGAAACCATTGAATTTTTCTGTGGCATAATGTTTTATTGCATCATGAAGGACCTGAGAAATTGAGGAGATAGAACTGATTACAAAAGAGGAGTCAAAACAAAATAAAACCTGAATTAAAATGTTAGATCAGGTCCACACATGAGGGTCCAATTAAACTGATGTATTGCTGTTCATGCCTACACACAAAAATCTTCTCAACTAATGGTTGGCACCTACTTAGAGTAAGATAAGGATCCACGGAATTCAAGGGAGGTCAGATTTAGTCCGCTTGTGGCTACGTAGGGATGCTAGGCTGATTCCTCTTTTGACTCCGCCCCCAGGTTCTGCTATTCCTTCTCCTACAGGTTGATAAGGAACCAATCAAGTAGCTGGTTTGGTTGCGTTGTAATTCCCGCTGTATGTGTATGTTTAGTTTGTGATTTTTTAATGTCCTAAGCCTCTTGAAGTCACTATGTGTAAGTTGGACAGCTATATATATATATTTGATAATAATAATAAGCTAATTGGAATCAGATTTCAGAGAGAAAAAATTCCGATTAAATTTTGGAGGGGAGAGGGCAGAGGGAGAACAGCCCTCTAAAAGAAGCCTGTGGAAATAAGATAAGATAAGATAAGGCAAGGCAAGGCAAGGTATAAGATGAGATGAGATGAGATAAGATAACCTTTATTGTCATTGTTTTATTGTGAGCACATTGGCGCACATTAAAAATGAAATCCAGTTGCTTGCTCTCAAAAGTGTATACATCCACAATACACATTTAAACATGCTATACACAACATATGTATAAACCTTCACCCGTACATAGAAATAACATATAAATATTAATCACTGACCATCTTGAATACGTTAGGGAAAGAGGAAGCTTGAGCGTTCACAAGGTTAACACTGTATGGAACAAAACTGTGACTGAATTCTGCTTCGGATACCACGGAGCCCCCTCCTCCCAGGAGGTAACCAAGAAAACAGATTGTGAAGAGGATGTGTAGTGTCCCAGACAATCTTGCAGACCCTGCTCAAGCAACGCTTGTGTGCTATGTCCTGGATGTGGGAGGGAGGGAGCTGCCAATGATCTTTCCTGCTGTCCTCACCACTCTCTGCACCGCCTTCCTGTCTGAAGCAGGGATGCTTCCAAACCAGACTGTGATGCTGTATGACAGGATGCTCTCGATCGTCCCTCTGTAGAAAGTGGTCAGGACAGAGGAAGGAAGATGTGCTTTTCTCATGCGACGCAGAAAATGTAGGCGCTGCTGTGCCCGCTTCACCCTTCTTACTGTTGAGCGACCAAGACCAAAATGGTTTCTTCCCAAAGCTGCAAATCTCATTGGTGGTGAGAATGGGGGATTCCGGTTAATGTTTGGGGAAGATTGAGGATCTACTTCAATCTTCCTTAATATTTTGAAGGTTTTTGGCACTGGGAGACCTGATGGTAGAAAATTAAATTTCCTATATTAGCTGCTTTGGTCACTGCAGTACCTGAACTAAAAGACATTAAGCTAGGCCAGGGGTAGGCAACCTTGGCTCTTTTATGACTCGTGGACTTCAACTCCCAGAATTCCTGAGCCAGCACAGCTGGCTCAGGAATTCTGGGAGTTGAAGTCCACGAGTCATAAAAGAGCCAGGGTTGCCTACCCCTGAGCTAGGCAGATCTCCTTCTAACATTCTAATGGGATTCTATTATAGTTTCTCTTAAATGTCCCTTCATTGCCTTGAGTTATTTATCAAAATAATAATAAGAAGAAAGTAACAGGATGTTAAGTTTCCTAAATCTGGCCATACACAGATCTGGATCCTTTTTACACTGCAGCCTTCCATCAGATAGATTTCAGGCTGCCCAGTGATGACCCGTATTCCACTTTCAACGTAGTAAAATATCGCATTTTATGCCTCTTGTAGGGTTTGAGAAACAAGCCAAAGAAAACTGGGCACGTAAAGCCTGATCTCATCGACGTGGACCTTGTAAGAGGTAAGACTTGGTCTCCTCAACCGGAGATGTAATTTTTTTTTTGTTTTGGCTTAGCTCAGGGGTAGGCAACCTTGGCTCTTTTATGACTCGTGGACTTCAACTCCCAGAATTCCTGAGCCAACATGGCTGAGCTTGGAAACTCCCTTTTCCCTCAGTGTGGCTGGCTCAAGAATTCTGGGAGTTGAAGTCTACGAGTCATAAAAGAGCCAAGGTTGCCTAACCCTGCCCTATATCAGGGGTCCTCAACCTTGGCAGCTCTAAGACTCGTGGACTTCAACTCCCAGAATTCCTGAGCCAGCATGGCTCAGCTTGGAAACCTCTCCCTTTTCCCTCAGTGTGGCTGGCTTAGGAATTCTGGGAGTTGAAGTCCACAAGTCATACAAGAGCCAAGGTTGCCTAACCCTGGCTTAGCTGGTTAACTATTTTTTTAAAAATATGTTTTATTAATTTTTTAACACAATCACCTTAATATACATTTAAGAAACGTTCACTAACAGTTGATTTTTATAATCTATAATCCCCATAACTTTACTTGATTTCCTCTTTTTCCCATAATGTTCTCTTTTACCAACCTTAAGTTAATACAATTCTTGTTGTTTTCATGAATGACGATCGAGTATAAAAGTTTTCTAGTATTTCTACAGATAATAATCACATCAATATAATATTCCTTTTCTAACTAGTCATTCTGGTTGTCTCATCATAGATCCCGTTTACTGTTCTTGTTTACATTTGTTTTCCCCACAATGTTCAAAACATTCTTACCGGTTAAGGTTTTCTCAAAAGTTAATTACATTTAAATATTTAAGTCTTATTTTTTTCTCATGTAAGCCAACCCAATACTTTTACCTTTCTTAAGGAATAAATAAGACTTAAAAAAAGAAGAAGAATAAAAATAAATTAAAAAAAAGTATGCTACTTACGGAGATGTAATTTTTTTCAATACGTTTTAGCTCCATTTTATCATTTTTAATACAGGTTTTCTTCATGGGTGACACTCCCTATGGGGAGGGATTTTGCTAGGTGCAAAGGGTCAGGACCATAGATTAAGTTGCAATTCAGAAAGATTTACTTCTGAAACCCAGATACAAGAATTCAATTGAACTAAGGGTCAGCACATTACAAAAAAGATGTTGAGACTTTGGGGAAAAAGTGCAGAGACGAGCAACTCAGATGATTAAAGTGCCTGGAGACTAAAACATATGAAGAACAGTTGCAGGAATTGGGTATGGCCAGTCTAGAGAAAAGAAGGTCGAGGGGGGACATGATAGCAGTCTTCCAATATCTCAGGGGCTGCCCCAAAGAAGAGGGAGTCAAGCTATTCTCCAAAGCGCCTGAAGGCAGGACAAGAAGCAACGGATGGAAACTAACCAAGGAGAGAAGCAACCTAGAACTAAGGAGAAACTTCCTGACAGTTAGAATAATTAACCAGTGGAACAACCTGCCTCCAGAAGCGGTGAATGCTCCAACACTGGAAGTTTTTAAGAAGAGACTGGACAGCCATTTGTCCGAAATGGTATAGGGTTTCCTATCTGAGCAGGGGGTTGGACTCAATGACCTCCAAGGTCCCTTCCAACTTGATGATGATGATGATGATAGTAGTCTTCTAGCATTTGAGGGGCTGCCACAAAGAAGAGGGAGTCATCAGTCACTTTTTTCAGTGCCGTCGTAACTTCGAACGGACACTAAATGAACAGTCAGGGACTACCCATGGTCCACAAAGTCCCTTCCAACTTTATTATTATATTTATATTTATATTTATATTTATATTTATATTTATATTTATATTTATATTTATATTTATATTTATATTTATATTTATATTTATATTTATATTTATATTTATATTTATATTATTTATATTTATATTATTTATAAAAAGCTATATAATATTTTTTATATAAAATATAGGTTTCTGCGTAACCAAGTCCTTGATTTTGCTTCTCTTTAGGATCGGCCTTTGCAAAAGCGAAGCCAGAAAGTCCGTGGACGTCCTTGACCCGAAAGGGAATTGTCAGAGTCGTTTTCTTTCCCTTTTTCTTCAACTGGTGGCTACAAGTGACCTCCAAAGTTATATTTCTGTGGCTCCTTTTCCTTTATCTTCTTCAAGGTACGTATGGATGAGATCTTCTGCCTAAGAGATGCCCGGGTTTAAAAAAAACAACAACAGCCCTAGCTTCCAGTTCTAGTCTTTGGAGAAACAAGTGTCCCAATAGTTGAACAACACTAAAATAACGTATTTAAAATACATTACCGTAAAGCGAAATTTTTAGAGCATTAACGGTGTAAAAAAGAAACTTGACAGGGTAATCATAAGAATGCAACAGCCCAGCTTTCACAGTTTGACAAGAAAGTGGAAAGTGGATAGTGGACACTGCTAGAGACAGCAGGTTAAAAAGAGAAAGAACTGGAGAAAAATAACAAAATGGAAAGAAACAGAAATAGACTAATGGTGGCAAAAGAAAGCAAAGGTGGTACCAATAATAATAGGCGCCTTGGATGCAAACATCTGAACGCCAGTGGAATTGACACCATCCCTATCGGTCAATTGCAAAAGGCAGTTTTACCGGAGTGCAGCTGTAATCCCACTTAATGTTATTTTGAAAATACACGTTCTGAAATGAACGTTTTAGCTGTAGGAAAAGAACTGTATTTATATATAGGATGATACTGGATAGGTAACAAGTTTTACTGTACTGTAGATATAGATATATATATATTTTAAAGGAGTTTTCACTTTATTTAGAGAATGGCATCCAGCCATATTAAAAATGGTTAGATACCTTGATTTCAGCAAAAGACTGACATGGCTGCTTAAATCCCCTCCGCCCGGGGATAGGAGTTGAGTGGGAAGGTTTTCTGTGGATCGTGATCCATTTCTGACTTCCAGGAAGTCATCTTCTGATTAATGAGCTGCTTTTCTCTGGTTTAACCATGAATTGCTACGCCATTTGTATCCTCTTTTCTTCTTTCCAACAGTGGCGGCAGTCATACTCTTCTTTACGATAGAAAGCCCACACCACATACCTCTGACGGAAGTCATCGGCCCAGCATGGCTCATGTTGCTTCTGGGAACTGTGCACTGCCAGATTGTCTCCACAAGAACTCCCAAATCATCCGCAAACACCGGAGGGAGAAGGAGGAGGTACTTTTGTGGGGTGTGACCACAAAACAATTGAACGTCTGTATTATTGAATTTTAACACGCGGTCCCGTGTTAAAATTCAAGTTAAGATGATGCATTGCTCCAGCCTATGTACAAAAACCCAACACTAAATTTGCGCTAGATAAGAGACAACGAAATTCGAGGGCTTGGATTTAGACCGTTTGTGATCACGCACAAACCTATTTGGCAGGTTTGTTACCCATATTAAAAGGGGTTTGTTTTCTTTTGAGTCTCCAGCCTATTTTCTCAACAGGGGTTTTGTCCTTGTGCCTTTAACAAGGACGGCCATAGGCTGGGACAGAACAGGCAGAGCCTAAGGGTGGAGTCAAGAGAGGAATCAGCCTGGAATCTACACATCGCCAACCTGTCTTGAATTATGTTAACTCTTATCTAGAAACCAGTTTAGGGCTGACTATTAGTTTCATGGGCACAGGCTTGAGCAATACATCAACTTAGCCAGAACGTGACGCGTGGTCCTGATTCTTCGTGCCTGACCCAAATGAAATGAAAACGTAATTGGTCGCGTTTAAATCAACAAAGCCGCTTCAGCTTTAAATACGCTGACGGGTAACTCTGTCCATATTTTGGTGCTCGTGAATTACTTTTACCAAATGTCTCCCATTTTCCGATTTCTTCTGATGAAGGAAATTAAGGAAAGCAGCCCACTTGGAAGTGCATCGTGAAGGGGATGGCTCTAGCACGACCGACAACACTCAGGAAGGAACCGTCCAGAGTTATGGCACCAGCAGCTCTTACAGTCTTTGCTCTGTCTTCAAGGAACTCTGGCACGCTACTTCCTTTTTATCAGGGTTGGTATATTTTATTCAGGCCTTGGTTTATCTTAAAGGAGGCACTGTTGCCTTTCTTCATCATCATCCTGTCCCACGTTTTTGAGCACCTGCGACTTCGTTTTCCACCCTTTAGCACAGGGGTAGTCAACCTTGGCTCTTTTATGACTCGTGGACTTCAATTCCCAGAATTCCTGAGCCAGCTTAGCTGGCTCAGGAATTCTGGGAGTTGAAGTCCACGAGTCATACAAGAGCCAAGGTTGACTACCCGTGCTTTAGCATCTGTCAACCCTGGAAGCCAGTAGGGGAAAATTGAGGTCACAGATGCCCGAAGTCCATGAAAAAAAATTAGATTCTGTTCTAAATCTGCTCATCATTTTTCAGCTGAGTTTTTTATTTGGCTCTGGTGCCCTTCCTGTTAAATTAGGAAAGGCCTTTCTACTTTTTCAGTTTCCAGGAAACTTCCTTTAATTCCAACAAGCAAGATAAACAGTTGATATAGCGATTAAGGCATCAGTCTAGGAAGCAGGAGACTCTTGAGTTCCTGTCCCGCCCTAGCCATGATTGGCCCAATCACCAGGAGATGGTGAGTTCTAGTCCTACTTTAGCCGTGAAAGCCAGCTGGCTGACTTTGGGCCCGTCACCAGGAGATGGTGAGTTCTAGTCCTGCGTTAGCCCTAAAAGCCAGCTGGGTGACTTTGGGCCCGTCACCAGGAGATGAAGAGTTCTAGTTTTGCCTTAGCCACGAAAGCCAGTTGGTGACTTTGGCCCCGTCACCAGGTGACTGAGTTCTAGTCCCACCTGAGGCACCAAAGCTGGCTGGGTAACTTTGGGCCCTTTTATGATTTGTGGACTTCAACTCCCAGAATTCCTCAGCCAGGCACGCTGGCTGAGGAATTCTGGGAGTTGAAGTCCACACTTCTTAAAATGGCCGAGGTTGAGAAACACCATTTTAGCTCTTTCTGAGTTAGCTTTATTTCCCCCTCACATTATGTCAGGGGTCTTATGACTTGTGGACTTGTATCTACGCTGGCTGAGGAATTCTGGGAGTTGAAGTCCACAAGTCATCAAAAGGCCAAGTTTGAAGACCCCCTGGATTAAATATTTCCTGTGTGTATGTAGGCGTAAATTTAGGCCTAAAGTAATTATTGCCTCCAAACCACCTGTTTCGACTTTGACAGATAGGTTTGTATATCCTAAATCAATCATTAATTTGTAATAGTTTGTAAGTTTAAAATATATTATATATTCTTATATCCTAAGAATTCTATTTTTGCCTCTTCCCCCCCCCCCCCTTTGCCTTAAAACAGTTTGGGAAACGGGATCAGGAAGAAGTCTTCAGCTAAACAATAATTATTTTGTGTGTTTGGTTGGCCTCTAGAGCAAAGAAAGCAAAGAATTCCATCGACAAGTCCACGGAAACCGACAATGGGTACGTCTCCCTTGAGGGAAAAAGGACAGGGAGAAACAATGAAGATGCTTTGCAGTTCCAGGATCCTGTCTCTGAGGTCATCCGGGCAGAAGAGACCGGCTGGAATATCGGAACTGCCCGAAGTACATACAACACTTCGAATCATAAAGTGAGTCCTTTGTTTTGTGTTCATGATATTAGACTCTCTCTGTGAGCGAGGTGGGCGGTCTCTCCATCGGGTAGATAAATGAATTAGGGAAGAGAAGAAAGTTACGATGCAAAAGAAACAGAAAAGAACGGGGTCTGCCATTGCCCCAGCCCTCTGGAATATTCTACCCTCCCCCCCGAAGGTGAGACTGGTCCCCACTCTCTTGGCCTTCCAAAAAGGAGTCAAAACATGGTTGGAATAGAATGGAATGGAATTAAAATAATAATAGAATAGAATAGAATAGAATAGAATAGAATAGAATAGAATAGAATAGAATAGAAAATGAATGGAATGGAATAATAATAATAATAATAATAATAATAATAATAATAATAATAATAATAATAATAATAATAATAATAATAATAATAAGAAGAATAGAATAGAATAGAATAGAATAGAATAGAATAGAATAGAAAATATGGAATGGAATAGAATAGAATAGAATAGAATAGAATAGGAAATAATAGGAATAGAATAGAATAGAATAGAATAGAATAGAATAGAATAGAATAGAATAGAATAGAATAGAATAGAATAGAATATATGGAATGGAATAGAATTAGAATAGAATAGAAAATATGGAATGGAATAGAATAGAATAGAATAGAATAGAATAGAATAGAATAGAATAGAATAGAATAGGAAATAATAGGAATAGAATAGAATAGAATAGAAAATATGGAATGGAATTGAACTAGAATAGAATAGAAAATATGGAATGGAATGGAATGGAATAGAATAGAATAGAATAGAATAGAATTAGAACTTTACTGTCACTTAGCATACATTAAAATTAAATTTTGTTGCATACAGCTCTCAAAAAATACCATTATGCATACACACACACATACACACACGATACAGAGCAACGTCACAGTTTCCCATGCATGCGGAGCTCAGAGGACTATACAGCCAGGGGGTTGGTTAGTGCCCTGAAAGCCCTCCCTTCGCCTTTCAACTAATTTTAATAGCTTGCTGCAGAAGGAGTGGAAAAACCGGGGATGGAGTTGAAAGAGGAATCAGCCTAGATTAGAATCCCTATGTAGCCACAAGCGGACTCAGTCCTTGAATTCTGTGGATCATGGTGACCAAAACTGGATGCAGTATTCCACGTGTGGCCTTACCAAGGCCTTGTAAAGTGCATGAATTATTTGAGATCAAAGATGTGCCTTTTATTGAGAGTAAGTTCTTCTTTGGTTTAGGACAGTCACCGAACAATGACAAATATATCCGATGAAGTTTCTAGTGAGGAGGGGCCGGAAACTGGCTATCCTTTACGACGGAATGCTGAACGCGCTTCCAGCGATTGTGCGTTTCGGAACAAGAAAACTCATCACTATAAGAAGCATTACCCCATAGAGGTAACAACACTTTGCATTGCTGCTGAGTAAACTTTTAAGGACGTCAAATTCATGTGTAGTCCTGGGAGACGTAAGAGCTGTGGTGGGGCAGTGATGAGAACGTAATATTGCAGGCTAACTCACTGCTCACTGCCAGGAGTTCGATCCTGACCGGCTCGAGGTTGACTCAGCCTTTCATCCTTCTGAGGTTGGTGAAATGATTGGTGGGGGCAACAGGCTGACTCTGTAAACTGCTTAGAGAGGGCTGGGAAGCACCGTGAAGCAGTATATAAGTACTATGGCTATTCCTTCCTTTCCTCCCTCCCTCCCTCCCTCCCTCCTTCCTTCCTTTCTCTCTTACTCCCTTTTTCATTCTCCTTCCTGGTGGCACAGTGGTTAGAATGCAGTACTGCAGGCTAACTCTGCCCACTGCCAGGAGTTCGATCCTGCCTGGCTCAAGGTTGACTCAGCCTTCCGTCCTTCTGAGGTCGGTGAAATGAGGACCCAGATTGTTGGGGGCCATAGGCTGACTCTGTAAACCGCTTAGAGAGGGCTGTTAAAAACACTGAGAAGCGGTATATAAGTCTAACTGCTATTGCTATTTGCCCAGCCTGGCAGGGAGGAGGGGTCAAGTGTAGAGCTAGCCTGGAATCACCACATAATCACCAAAGAGCTAGGGCTGACCTTCCCTAAGTTCCTTGGAACCTTATTTCATTGTTCCCAGGCGTAGGCTGCCAGTCCGGGGAGATTCCTGTATTATAGGCTGAGCATAATAAAGTACTTAGCTTGAACTCTGCCTGTCTTGGTCTTGTTGCTCGTGCCTGACGGCGGAATAGCATCCGATGGTTCTTCCTGTGTTCTCCAGGATGTCCCCAAATCAGGGACCAGCTGCAGTTCGCGATGTTCAAGCTCCAGGCAAGATTCGGAGAGCACCAGGCCAGAATCGGAGACGGAAGATGTGCTGTGGGAGGATTTTTTGCACTGTGCCGAGTGCCGCTCGTCCTGCACCAGCGAGACCGACGCGGAGAATTCTCAGGTCAACTCCTGCATGAAGAAGGAGTACAGGGACGACCCCTTTCATCCGGTTAGTAGGAGAATAAATGATACAACAGAATAAGGGAATTGGAAGGGACCTTGGAGGTCTTCTAGTCCAACCCCCTGCTCAGGCAGGAAATCCTATACCATTTCAGACAAATGGCTGTCCAGTTTCTTCTTAAAAACTCCCAGTGTTGGAGCATTCACAGCTTCTGGAGGCAGGTTGTTCCACTGGTTAATTGTTCTCACTGTCAGGAAGTTTCTCCTTAGTTCTAGGTTGCTTCTCTCCTTGATTAGTTTCCACCCGTTGCTTCTTGTCCTGCCTTCAGGCACTTTGGAGGATAGCTTGACTCCCTCTTCTTTGTGGCAGCCCCTGAGATATTGTAACACTGCTACCGTGTCTCTCCTAGTCCTTCTTTTCAGTAGACTAGACATACCCAATTCCTGCAACCGTTCTTCACATGTTTTAGCCTCCAGGCCCCTAATCATCTTTGTTGCCCTTCTCTGCACTCTTTCTAGAGTCTCAGCATCTTTTTTACATTGTGGTGACCAAAACTGGATGCAGTATTCCAAGTGTGGCCTTACCAAGGCACTGTAAAGTGGTACTAACACTTCACGTGATCTAAAAAAATACTGTCGGAAGACTGCTATCATGTCACCCCTGGTCCTTTTTTTCACTAGACTAGACAAACCCAATTTCTGCAACTGTTCTTCATATGTTTTGGCCTCCGGTCCACTAATCATCTTTGTTGCTCTTCTCTGTACTCTTTCTAGAGCAGGGGTCTTCAAACTTGGCCCTTTGATGACTTGTGGACTTCAACTCCCAGAATCCCTCAGCCAGCGTGCCTGGCTGAGGAATTTTGGGAGGGGTCTTCAAACTTGGCCCTTTGATGACTTGTGGACTTCAACTCCCAGAATTCCTCAGCCAGCGTGCCTGGCTGAGGAATTCTGGGAGGGGTCTTCAAACTCGGCCCTTTTATGACTTGTGGACTTCAACTCCCAGAATCCCTCAGCCAACGTGCCTGGCTGAGGAATTCTGGGAGCAAACGTGGCCCTTTTATGACTTATGGACTTCAACTCCCAGAATTCCTCAGCCAGCATGCCTGGCTGAGGAATTCTGGGAGTTGAAGTCCACAAATCATAAAAGGGCCAAGTTTGAAGACCCCCTGTTCTAGAGTCTCAACATTATATTATCTATATTTTTTTTTTATTTTTTATATTTTATATTATTTTATATTTTATATTATTTTATATTATTTTATATTATTTTATATTTTATATTTTATATTTTATATTTTATATTTTATATTTTATATTTTATATTTTATATTTTATATTTTATATTTTATATTATTTTATATTTTATATTTTATATTTTATATTTTATATTTTATATTTTATATTTTATATTTTATATTTATATTTTATATTTATGTGGAGCTGGCCAAATCTGTCCGAAGCTATAATGTTTGCTAGATTACTCACCTGCTATTGACAATATGGCTTTTGTTATTATTATTAATTACGTATTTACGGAACCTTCTATGTCCCTTTTCTATTTATTTTTGGCAGAGTCATTTGCCCTGGTTCCACAGCTCTAACCCCGGTTTAGAGAAAGTCAGCGCCATCGTGTGGGAAGGGAACGACTGCAAAAAGGCTGACATGTCCGTTCTGGAGATCAGCGGCATGATCATGAACAGAGTGAGTCTCTTTTAAGCGTCTTAAGATTTGCCCCGATTGAATAGGATGCTTGCAAGGCTCATTGAAGTGTATAGATGGTTGGCTGATTCCTTACGTTTTTAGAGTTGACGGAATGTGCTAACTCCTGCTAAAATGCCTGCTGGGGATTTCTCCCCCAAAATGAAATTGCAATATGTGAATGAAGACTCTATGCCTAACCCAAAATGTTCATTTTGGCTGAAGAAGTTACTTAGATGAATAATGAAACTTCTCGGTTTTAATAAACTTTGGGTCCAGTTGCCATGATTTAAACTTTTAAGATACTTTTGGCCCGGATGATTGAGTCTACATCCACACTCTGAAGATTCTGTAGAATTTAATTAGGATAGGATAGGATATGATAGGAAAAAGGGAAAGAGGAAAGAGGAAATGAAAAAGGGAAAGAGGAAAGAGGAAATGAAAAAAGGAAAGATACTTTTGGCCTGGATGATTGAGTCTACATCCGCACTCTGAAGATTCTGTAGAATTTAATTAGGATAGGATAGGATAGGATAGGATAGGATAGGATAGGATAGGATAGGATAGGAAAAAGGGAAAGAGGAAAGAGGAAATGAAAAAGGGAAAGAGGAAATGAAAAAAGGAAAGATACTTTTGGCCTGGATGATTGAGTCTACATCCACACTCTGAAGATTCTGTAGAATTTAATTAGGATAGGGTAGGGTAGGGTAGGGTAGGATAGGAAAGGAAAGGAAAAAGGGAAAGAGGAAAGAGGAAATGAAAAAGGGAAAGAAGAAAGGAACAAAAGAAAAGAAAGGAAAAAGGGAAAGAGGAAAGGAAAGGATAGCAATATCACTTAGACGTATATACCACTTCACGCTGCTTTACAGCCCTCTCTAAGCGGTTTACAGAGTCAGCCTTTTGCCCCCAACAATCTGGGTCCTCATTTGACCAATCTCAGAAGGATGGAAAGCTGAGTGCACCTTGAGCTGGTCAGGATCGAGCTCTTGGAGTGAGCAGTGAGTTAACTTGCAGTACTGCATTTTAACCACTGCACCACCACGGTGATGGGATGGGATAATGGGTGGGGAGGGGAAGGGAAGGCGAAGGGGAGGGGAGGAGAGGGAAGGAAAGGTGAAGGCAAGGGGATGGGGAGAGAAGGCAGAGAAGAGGAGAGGGAAGGGAAGGCAAGGGGAAGGGAGAGGAGAGGAGGCTTGGCCAAGCGTGATTAGACACACAAGGAATTTGTCTCTGGTGCAGAAGCTCTCAATGTACATGCAAAGCAACAGAGTAATAATAATAATAATAATAACAACAACAACCAATAGTAATAGGCGCCTTGGGTGCAATCCCAAAACAACTGGAGCACCACTTGAACACCATCATCGGCATTGACAAATTCGCCATTAGTCAATTGCAAAAGGCGGCCTTACTAGGAACTGCTTCCATCCTGCGACGAGATCAGTAATACCATCAAACATCCACATCTGCCTATCCCAGGTCCTGGGTAAGGACTCGATAGGTAGACAAAAAGGCCAAATCCAGTCTGAACATCTGGCTGACTGCGCGATGATCCATAATCTTCTATATAAATAAAAATGTAAATGTTCGTTTGTTCAAAATCTGAAATCTCCGAAAGTTCTTCACCGATTGCTTTGAAATTTTGACACGACGTTGCATTCGAATACGCGCGTGTTTTTATATACCTATATTATATAGATGTCACACCTGTGACAGGTAAAAACATGCTTTTTTTTGAAAAACAGCGCCATCTGTTGGACGTAAAAGCAAGACACGCTTTTACCAGACAGCCACAGCAACGCGTGGCCGGGTACAGCTAGTAATGATAATAATAATAGGATACCACTACCAATGGTCTCACATTAGATTTTACACTTTCGTTCAGTTGAATTCAGATGTCCTTTTTTAGGCACTGTAAACCACTTCACGGTAACACGATGTATTAAAATGCACCCCCGTCATCGTCTTTGCTTTGTTTCCTATCTTTAGGTAAACAGCTACGTTCCGGGCATCGGATACCAGATTTTTGGAAACGCGGTCTCCTTAATCCTAGGATTAACCCCGTTTGTGTTTAGACTGTCCCAAGAAAAAGACCTGGAACATTTAGCCATGCATACGGCTACCGAGCTCTATGCCATCGCCTTCGGGTCAAATGGAAACCTAATGGTGATCTCCATGGTTATTGTCTGCTTTATAGTCCGTGTTTCCCTCGTGTGGATTTTTTTCTTCCTTTTATGCGTGGCTGAGAGAACGTACAAGCAGGTAAGCCTTAGCCCCAAACCTCTCTCCAAGTCGTCTTTTTTTGGGGGAAAGCATTGACGTATTTGTCCATGATCTCATCCCAAAGGTGCTTTTTTTCAAGAGGCAACTGGACTTTCTTGAATTCTTTCTTTGAAGACGTTTCGCTTCTCATCCAAGAAGCTTCTCCAGCTCTGACTGGATGGTGGGGAGTGGAAGGATTTATACTCCTTGCAGACGGCTGGTCATTTGCATTCTTGTAGAGAGTCGTTGAGGCCACCTGGAGCTTTTTGACTTAGATGGCCTCTTTGACCCCCTCTTTCAAACCGGCGGTCTTCTCTGTCCAAAATGCGGACGTTGCTGTCTTCAAAGGAGTGGCCTTTGTCCTTTAAATGCAGATGGACTGCTGAATCTCGTCCTGTGTCAAAATTGAACAGCCCTCCTTCAACAGAGGGGGAGGGATACAACATCATCTATCTCCAGTCTACAACAGCATCTATCTCCAGTCTACAACAACATCTATCTCCAGTCTACAGCAGCTCCAAGAAGGCTCCACACCCACCTGAGGACACAGGTAAACCTCCAAGTGGCATCAGCGACTCTCTGAAAGAATGCAAATGACCAGCTGTCTTCAAGGAGTATAAATCCTTCCATTCCCCACCATCCAGTCAGAGCTGAAGAAGCTTCTTGGATGGGAAGTGAAAGGTCTTCAAAGACCATGGTTGTCCCAAAGGTGCTTAGCCTTGGGACAACCATGACCTGGATGACTGAGCATCTCCATAGACATGTCTACGATCTCTGCTTTTTCATGCCTTGGTTATAACAGAATAGAATTATTCTTTATTCCATTTAGAATATAGATACATTCTATTTATTCAAAGACATCTCATATTCTTTATTGGCCAAGTGTGATTATACACCTTTGAATTTGTTCTCCGGTGCATAAGCTCTCAGCGTACGTACAAACAACAAAGTCAATAGATCATAAATCACAGTTTCAATCAATCATGAGATACAAACAATAAGCGATAAATCGTTAAGAAACCGATAGAAGAAGATAGTAGGAAAGATGAGAAAGATGACAGGGATAATAGCAATACGGCCTTACTACATGGGTAAATATCTTTAGGCCTAAGACAGTACTGTGTAATTTAGGTGTTTAGCAAAGTGATGGCACAGGAGAAAAAACCTATCTTTGTGTCTAGTTCTTTTGGCACGCAATGCCCTATAGCAGGGGTAGGCAACCTTGGCTCTTTTATGACTCGTGGACTTCAACTCCCAGAATTCCTGAGCCAGCCACGCTGAGGGGAAAGGGAGCGGTTTCCAAGCTGAGCCATGCTGGCTCAGGAATTCTGGGAGTTGAAGTCCACAAGCCATGAGGGGGCCATAGTTCCTCCATGCTGGCTCAGGAATTCTGGGAGTTGAAGTCCACCAGTCATAAAAGGGCCAAGTTTGAAGACCCCTGGTTTAAATATTGAAATATTTTTTCCTCACGGTCACGTGATCAAAATTCAGGCATTTGGGCAGGGGTAGGCAACCTTGGCTCTTTTATGACTTGTGGACTTCAACTCCCAGAATTCCTGAGCCAGCATGGGGGGAACTATGGCCCCTTCATGACTTGTGGACTTCAACTCCCAGAATTCCTGAGCCAGCCACGCTGAGGGAAAAGGGAAAGGTTTCCAAGCTGAGCCATGCTGGCTCAGGAATTCTGGGAGTTGAAGTCCACAAGTCTTAAAGTTGCCAAGATTGAGGACCCCTGATATAGGGCAGGGGTGGGCAACCTCGGCTCTTTTATGACTCGTGGACTTCAACTCCCAGAATTCCTGAGTCAGCCACGCTGAGGGGAAAGGGAGAGGTTTCCAAGCTGAGCCATGCTGGCTCAGGAATTCTGGGAGTTGAAGTCCACGAGTCATAAAAGAGCCAAGGTTGCCTGCCCCTGCCCTATAGCAACGTCCCGAGGGGAGAAGTTGAAACGGTTTATGTCTAATGCTATTTTATTATTTTTTATGCCAGAAATATATATTCTGTCCTTAAAAAACATTTTTCTAGTCACTACTTTAGTCACTAAATATAGAATTCCTGAAAATATCCACATTTTAATTGGCTACGACTATTATTATTGCACACAACTATAGATCAAATAAAGAGAAAACATCTAACATAAGCCCACTGCCGATGTAAACAAAGTAATTAAAGAAAAAATACACTCAGAAAATCGAGTCATAAAGAAAATATTTCCGAAAACAAATTTAATTAGTGACAGTCATCTTCCTTTGCAAAAAAAAACAACACAAAAACAAAACCCAAAACAATTAATTTAAATATTGGTTACACATGTCAGTAATCCAGTCTTGCAAATCAGGCTCATGCGGTATTGCAGAATAAATATTACCACAAGCAGATCCTTTGTGCATCTTTTCATGGCTTGGGAGATTCCTAATATTGGGGACCTAATAAAGAAATATACAACCTTAATACTCTAAACCAGGGGTCCCCAATCTGTGGGCAACAGCCCACTACCGGTCCCGTGCAACTGGATCGTGTGAATGGCTGGTGCACGTGCATGCGCACACATACACACAGTCATACTCGAGCATCACAGGCGCTCGGGGCCTCACTGGCACGACCATCGCAGGGGCTCACTGCCCCATTCGCGTGAGCCTCGCAGGCGCTTGGGGCCTCACTCATGCAAGCCTCGTGGGTGCTCAGGCCTCACTTGCGCAAGCGTCGCAGGCACTCGGGCCTCACTTGTGCGAGCATCACAGGTGCTCGGGGCCCCACTCATGTGAGCATCTCAGGCGCTCGGACCTCAGTGGCGCAAGCATCACGGGTGCTCGGGGTCCCACTCGCGAGAATGTCGTTCGCTCGGGACTCATGCGTGCTCGGGACCCCACTCGCGCGAGCCTCACGGGCGCTCGTGACCTCACTCCTACGAGGGTCACAGGGGCTCTCAGCCCACTTGCGGGCCACCAAACCCAGAAAATAGTGTGAATAATTATGGTTGCACTCTGCTTTTCCCACCTGGGCGCCACTAAGAGGCATACAGTGAAGATTCTTATTTGTTTCACGTAAAAACTCTTTCTGTTTTGCAGAGATTGCTGTTTGCCAAATTGTTCGGTCATTTAACATCTGCCAGGAGAGCCCGGAAGTCAGAAGTTCCGCACTTCCGGCTGAAAAAAGTGCAGAATATTAAAATGTGGCTTTCCCTCCGCTCCTATCTGAAGGTTTGTTGGCCTCTATTGTATTTATTTCTATTGTTTTTATTTCATGCCATAGACGCTCTTGGTGCGACAGGCTTAAACTCTCCCCTTGTTTTTAAGATTTTAAGATTAAGATAACCTTTATTGTCATTTTTTTTTTACCGTGAGCACACTGGCACCCATTAAGAATGAAATTCTGTTGCCTGCTCTCCAAAGAAAGCATATATCTACCCGTACACATACATGACACACATATATACTGTACATGCTATATACCTATAATAATAGTAGTAGTAGTAGTAGTAGTAGTAGTAGTAGTAGTAGTAGTAGTAGTAGTAGTAGTAGTAGTAGTAAAGTTGGAAGGGACCTTGGAGGTCATCTAGTTCCAAACCCCTGCTCAGGCAGGAAACCCTTTTCGGACCATTTCGGACAAATAGCTGTCTAGTCTCTTCTTAAAAACTTCCAGTGTTGGAGCATTCACCGTTTCTGGAGGCAGGTGGTTCCACTGGTTAATTGTTCTCACTGTCAGGAAGTTTCTCCTTAGTTCTAGGCTGCTTCTCTCCTTGATTAGTTTCCATCCGTTGCTTCTTGTCCTGCCTTCAGGCGCTTTGGAGAATAGCTTGACTCCCTCTTCTTTGAGATACTGAGATACTGAGATACTGGAACTCTTCTATCATGTCCCCCCTCGTCCTTCTCTTCATTAAACTAGATATACCCAATTCCAGCAACCGTTCCTTATATGTTTTAGCCTCCAGTCTCCTGATCATCTTTGTTGCTCTTCTCTGTACTCTTTCTAAAGTCTCAGCATCTTTTTTACATCGCGGTGACCATATATATACCTACACCATACATAGTATAGAATTAAAGGCCCATATTTCTCAGGATGGCACAAACAAATCAGGAGGTCAAGAAAGAAGAGAAGTCAGTCAGACCACAGTAGACCCCGTCTCTGTCTTCATCATGCATTTCATGCTCCTAATTTGAGGACTGCCTACACTGTGATCCGGCTATTTCTGTGTCTTTAAAGATATCACTAGCACTTCTTCCCATTCATTGTAAATAATTCCTTTTTTAAGAACCTAGGCGCTGAACCGTACAGCAAATAATGCAATATTTTGGAGAGAAATAGAATATATTTCAATAGATAAGATGTGCATTCTGAATATTAGACTTTGTGATGTATGGCGATAATGGGAACGTTGGTTATTTAAACCTTGGAAACTATAAATATTAAATGTTAAGTTAAATATCAAGGGGAAATTAAAAAGTGGGGAAAACTAATTAGGACATTGATTGTCCATAAAGACTGAATAAGGATATGTACAAGCCAAAAATTATTGACAAATGTAAGAATGTTATTTTTATTTAATTGATTTAATAAGAATTGCATTAGTTTAAACAGGAGACAGTAAATACTAAGGGGAAAAGAGAGGAAAAAATTAATATAGGAGCTTGAGATTTGCACTAAAGATATTTGTATGTTATTGTATTATCTATTAACCCAGCCGCCCCTCGGTTTTTCCAATACTCAAATGTAAACTTAGAAAATCAATAAAACTTATAAATAATAATAATCATGCAATATTTTACTTGTACAAGTTACCACTGCTGTGTATTAATATGAGACCAGCTTCTGCGATGGTTCATTCCTGCCTTCCATTCACAGTTTTTGTTTTTATTTTCAGCGAAGAGGACCTCAGCGTTCAGTGGACGTCATCGTTTCCTCTGCTTTCTTGTTGACTATTTCTGTTGTATTTATCTGCTGCGCGCAGGTAAGGAATCTGATGGGAACTGATTTCCTTCCTGTCGAAATATCGCAATTACGCAGCTTAGTTAGAAACTTTCCTGCATGCCTCTTCAGATGGACTTCAGAGGTCAAATGCATCCATAACCCAGAAGCAAACGTAGAGGTTGATCCTATAGCAAATGTGTTTAGCTGGATTAGTTATTTTTCAGCCTTGTCAATCAGTCAATCAATGCACTCAAATCAATCAGAATAGAGCTGGAAGGGACATTGGAGGTCTTCTAGTCCAACCCCTTGCTCAGTGGTATAGAAGACCCTATACCATTTCAGACAAGTGGATACCCAGTCTTCTCTTAAAAACCTCCAGTGATGGAGCACCCACAACTTCTGGAGGCAAGCCGTTCCACTGGTTATTGTCCTCCCTGTTAGGAAGTTTCTCCTTAATTCCAGATTGTTTCTCTCCTGGGTTAGTTTCCATCTGTTGTTTCTTGTCCTGCCTTCAAGAGCTTTGGAAATGTTGACCCCCTCCTCTTTGTGGCAGCCCCTCAAATGCTGGAAGGCTCCTATCATCTCCCTCTCAGTCCTTCCTTTCTCTAGATTAGCTAAACCCAGTTCCTGCAACCGTTCTTCATATGTTTTAGTCTCCAGGCCCTTAATCATCTTAGTTGCTGTCCTCTGTAGAATTCTGGGATTTGAAGTGACAAGGTTGAGAAACACAGATCTAGATAACGGGCCTTAGAATGTTGTTTGCTTTGTGTGGATCATTACCACAAAGAAGTATACAAAAGAGACTTTGTTCAATGGCTAATCAAGAGACAGGAAGGAATCTTAACTAGCATCGCTATATCAATTTTATGACTATTTTTTCCTTAACTATAAATGCAGCTGAATGTTTTCACTTGATAGCATAGCACAAAAGATGGGCACCGGTCCAAGGAGCCAGGGTGATTCGCATAGCCCATTTTTATAAAACTTGCACAGATGAAAGAAGTTGTAATTCCTTTCCTTCTGCTAATGGAGACATATGCGTTGTCAATGCTGCAAATACTGCATATTGTCAAAGCAAGAATATACAGTATTTGCAGCGTTGACATGCGTGTCTACTCAGAAATACATCACATTAAAGTTGAACAGGCCTGTCCTCAGGAAAGTGAGCATTTTATAAAGCAGGGGTCTTCACACTTGGCCCTTTTATGACTTGTGGACATCAACTCCCAGAATGCCTCAGCCAGCCTCCATTTTGTTTGTTAGGTTTAAGATAGGGGTCTTCAAACTTGGCCCTTTTATGACTTGTGGACTTCAAGTCCCAGAATGCCTCAGCCAGCCTCCATTTTGTTTGTTAGATTTAAAACAGGGGTCTTCAAACTTGGCCCTTTTATGACTTGTGGACGTCAACTTCCAGAATGCCTCAGCCAGCCTCCATTTTGTTTGTTAGATTTAAGACAGGGGTCTTCAAACTTGACCCTTTTATGACTTGTGGACTTGAAGTCCCAGAATGCCTCAGCCAGCCTCCATTTTGTTTGTTAGATTTAAGACAGGGGTCTTCAAACTTGGCCCTTTTGTGACTTGTGGACTTCAACTCCCAGAATGCCTCAGCCAGCCTCCATTTTGTTTGTTAGATTTAAGACAGGGGTCTTCAAACTTGGCCCTTTTATGACTTGTGGACGTCAACTTCCAGAATGCCTCAGCCAGCCTCCATTTTGTGGAGGCTGGCTGAGGCATTCTGGGAGTTGAAGTCCACGAGTCATAAAAGGGCCAAGTTTGAAGACCCCTGTTATTAAGATTGCAACAGAAGTCGATTACTCGTGAATTTTAATTTTTTTGAAAGATCCTTCAGTGCTTAGGGAGAATTAACTCCTCTGTTTTTTCGTTTTGCCTTGTTTCAGCTGCTTCATGTCCATGCAGTCTTCCTGGATTGCCATTATAATTGGGAACTAGTGATCTGGTGCGTTTCCTTAACCCTCTTTCTTTTGAGATTTGTAACACTTGGGAGCGAAACAAGCAAAAAATACAGCAATACATCAATCTTGCTTACGGAACAGGTAAGGAAATTTCCTGGCGTTGACGGAAAAAAAATTCCCTCAAAGCATCGTGTTACAATTTATTATTCTTTTCCTCTGGATATACCGTATTTTCCGGCGTATAAGACGACTGGCCGTATAAGACGACCCCCAACTTTTCCAGTTAAAATATAGAGTTTGGCCTATATCAGGGGTAGGCAACCCAAAACGCTCAAAGAGCCACTTGGACCCGTTTCCCACCGAAAACAATACACTGGGAGCCGCAAAACCCTTTTGATATCTAAAATGAAGATAAGACTGCATATATCCTTTTTTTACCTTTATGATATATGTGTGTGTGTGTGTGTGTGTGTGTGTATGTTTGTGTGTGTATATATAAAATAAAGGTAAAAAAGGATATATGCAGTCTTAAAGTTGCCAAGGTTGGGGACCTTTGGTCTATCATATCTATCTGTCTGTCTGTCTGTCTGTCTGTCTGTCTGTCTGTCTGCCTGCCTGCCTGCCTGCCTGCCTATCTATCTATCTATCTATCTATCTATCTATCTATCTATCTATCTATCTATCTATCTATCTATCTATCTATCTATCTATCTATCATCTATCATCTATCTATCTATCTATATCGTCTATCTATCTATCTATCTATCTATCTATCTATCTATCTATCTATCTCTCTAGTCTATTTATATCTATCTATCTATCTATCTATCTATCTATCATCTATCTATCTATCTATCTATCTATCTATCTATCTATCTATCTATCTATCTATCTATCTATCTATCACCTTTCTCATCCATCTATCTACTCTATCTCTCTAGTCTATTTATATCTATCTATCTGTCTGTCTGTCTGTCTGTCTGTCTGTCTGTCTGTCTGTCTGTCTGTCTGTCTATCTATCTATCTATCTATCTATCTATCTATCATCACCTTTCTCATCCATCTATCTATCTCTGCTTTTTTTTTTTAGAATTTTTATCTGAAAGCGGCCCAGAAGCACGACAGAGTCAGGCGACCTCAAATTTGAAGTGTTAAATATTTTTTATACCGTTCATGTTTAACGGATAAAAAATCATATGTTGGTGGAACGTTTGACCTTGTATAATATTCAATACTGAGCAGCGTTCCTCTTAGAAATATTTTTTCTTGATTCTCCATTCGATCTCTCAACATCAATTCTTAAGTGTTTATCTTCACGTTTATGAATTATTTGCAATAATTTTATTTCTTACGAAGAAATAAGAACGGTTCTTAAATAAGAATGAAACCCGTTTTGAAAATAGAAAGGTATTTCTGTGGCAGAAATAGTGGGGAAATAGTGAAAGCTTATAGCTGACATGTTATTGATGAGACTTAAATGTTAGGGATGAGAAAAATTCAAGCACGAATCTTGCTAGGATGTTCATCTTAATATTTACAATTATTTACAACTGCAACTAGGTACATTTTGCAATATTTGCAATATTTTCTTTGCTAATTATGCTTGGTATTTGTAGTCTTTATTTACCACATTAGTAGACTCACCATCTTCCAAGCATGCTTGTTTTCACATTGGAAATCATACCTCACTTATGGCATTTTATGGCAGTCCAGCCTTAATGTTCCTTGTGAATTCTTATTTCCACAATAGCTGCACAATTTCTTAAAAGGGGTAGCATCTATCTGGAAGGACCAAGAGGGTTTTCTCATAAATATATCTTCATAATTATATATATGTGGATTTATGGTTAACCCTTGACGCACTCAGAATACAGAGTAGTTCTGTTAACAGTAGTTAACATTTGGAGAATCAGTTTGGTGTAGCGGTTAAGACTCGGAACTGGGAGACGTTGAGTTCTAGTTCCACCGTGAACACAAGCCAGCTCGGTGACCTTGGGCTAGTCGCTTTCTCTCAGCCCTAGAAAGAAGCAATGGCAAAACACTTCTTGTCAAGAAAGTAGCCGGGACCTATCCAGGTAGTCTCTGAGAATTAACCACAATTGAACAGAAGGAAGTAAAGATCACTTCTTAGTAGACAGGGAGAGGATTTCATAGAACATTTTAAAAAAAAACACCTCCTGCTATATGAACCTACTCAATTTAGTCTTCATTTAAGGCAGGGGTCTTCCAACTTGGCCCTTTGATAACTTGTGGACTTCAACTCCCAGAATTCCTCAGCCAGTTGAAGTCCACAAGTCATCAAAGGGCCAGGTTTGAAGACCCTTGTGATAGATAGATAATAGATTGATGATAGATAGATAGATAGATAGATAGATAGATAGATAGATAGATAGATAGATAGATAGATAGATAGATATAGACTAGAGAGATAGAGTAGATAGATGGATGAGAAAGGTGATAGATAGATAGATAGATAGATAGATAGATAGACAGACAGACAGACAGACAGACAGACAGACAGACAGACAGACAGACAGACAGACAGATAGATAGACCGACCAAAGGTCCCCAACCTTGGCAACTTTAAGACTTGTGGACTTCAACTATTCATCTATTCCGTGCGGCCGGCCTGGCGTAGTTTGATTATGTTTCAGTGGGGTTTTTTTTTACGGGTGTGTTTTTAGAACAGGCCTGTTATTTAATTCGATTTTAAAACAAACTATTTATTATCGTGGTTTTTAGTATCGCCTGTTCACCGCCCTGAGTCCCACAAGGGAGATAGGGCGGTATATAAATTTGATAAATAAATAAATAAACTCCCAGAATTCCCCAACCAGCGTACCTAGCTGAGACATTCTGGGAATTGAAGTCCACAAGTCATCAAAGGGCCAAGTTTGAAGACCCCTGATTTAAGGCTTCAGCAAACACGAAACAGAGAATGCTGTATGTCTGCGGAGATTCTCAGTCTATCCAGGTCATGGATGTCCCAAAGGTGCTTTTTCAAGATTGGAGCTTCTTGGTTTTTCCCTGAAGACGTTTCCCCTCTCATCCAAAAAGCTTATTTAGTTCTGACTGAATGGTGGAGAATAGTTGGAAAAAATGGCCAGAGAGTCCACCTAGGTTAAAACTGAACAGCCCTCTCTCAACAGAGGGATAGAAATACAACATTACCCACCTCCTGTTTACAACACAGTCCTTCCAGCAGTTCCAAGAAAGTTGCACACCCATTTGCACTATTCAGGTGACCTTGAGGGCAGAGATAAACTCCCAAGTGGGACTCCATGACTCTCAGAAAGAGTACTAATGACCAGATGACTGCAAGGAATATAAATCCTCCCGTTCTCCACCATTCAGTCAGAACTGAAGAAGCTTCTTGGATGAAGAGCAAAACATCTTTAAGGAAAAACAAAGAAAGTCCAGTTGCCTCTTGAAAAAGCATCCTTGGGAGCAAATACTGTAGTTTTGATGCTCTGTCCTTGAAACGCTTTCCCTTGGAACAGTAGTATCTTATAAGTAACCAAAGGAAGGCTTTAAAACATTTATTAAGCACGTCAAGCTCATCGTCTTTTGTGTAATCATTTTACCGTTCTTTGTTAAAAGAAAAAAGAAAATAGTTGACAGGTCTGTCTGCCTTTCAATGTTCATTTAATTTGGTTTCATCCATTATACATTACCCCGAGATTTCTTCGGCTGAAGAGAGACTTACGGATTGTTTATATTAAATAAACATTTGAAAACCACGAGAACGAAAGACAAACACTGTCACGGTTTTTAAAAAAAAACATGCTACTTGAGATGATGGTTTTGTTTTAAGTAACACCTGTTTCTCCGCCGGGGCTTAGATAAACTTGTACTTGAAAATGGAAAAGAAGCCAAACAAGAAAGAAGAACTAACTTTGGTGAACAACGTCTTAAAGCTGGCCACGAAGTTATTAAAGGTGAGAATTAAAAACGTGGAAATGATTTGGGTTGTAATAAATAACACCAACTTTGCTCAGTACGGTTCCCTTTTGAGACTGTGGTTTTCATTCCCCCCCTCCCAATAATTTGCCATTTATGTTCTGCCAATTTATTTATTTATTTATTTATTTAATTACATTTATATCCCGCCCTTCTCCTTGCGGACTCAGGGCGGCTGACAATAGATAAAATGCTAACATGTTATACATCTAATTAAAAATCGATTAAAAAGAAATATTTAAATACGTCCAATTTAAAAGTAATTTGGATGTATTGATTTATTTTTTTAAAAAAAACACCTTAAATTCTGCCATTTCTGTTGCAGAAGGGGCCAAAGTGTACCTTGGCAAAAATTAAAATCCATAACGATCAGTGAAAAAGAATATTTAAACAGTACCGGTAATTCTCGATTTGTGACTAGAACTGAGCCCAGATTTTCCATTGCTAAGCCAGACAGTTAAGTGAATTTAATAGCCACCTGTAATTATAAGTAGTCCTTGACTTACGACAGTTGAGCTCCAAATTTTCCATTGCTAAGCCAGACAGTTGTTAAGGGAATCCTGCTCCATTTTACGACCTTTCTTGACACACTTGTTAAGCGTATCAGTGCAGTTTTTAAGTTAGTTAACAGGATTGTTAAGTGAATCTGAGTTCCCTCTTGACTTGGCTTGCCAGAAAGTCACAACTGGGGATCATGTGACCCCGGGACGCTGCGACCGTCATAAATGTGAGAGAGTTGCCAAGCAACAGACTTGAACACTGGGCGCTATCTAACAAAAATGAAATTCAAGGGTGAAAAAAGTAAGGTTCTACATTTAGGCAAGAAAAAACAAATGCACAGGTATAGTATAGGGGGTACCTGGATCAATAGTAGTAACTGTGAGAGGGATCTTGGAGTCCTAGTGGACAATCACTTAGATATGAGCCAGCCGTGTGCTGCAGCTGCCAAAAAGGCCAACACAGTGCTAGGCTGCATTAACAGAGGGAATCAAGATCATGTGAAGTGTTAATACCACTTTACAATGCCTTGGTAAGGCCACACTTGGAATACGGCATCCAGTTTTGGTCACCACGATGTAAAAAAGATATTGAGACTCTAGAAAGAGTGCAGAGAAGAGCAACAAAGATGATTAAGGGACTGGAGGCTGAAACATATAAGGAAAGGCTGCTGGAATTGGGTCTGTCTAGTTTAATGAAGAGAAGGACGAGGGGGGACATGATAGCAGTGTTCCAGTATCTCAGGGCTGCCCCAAAGAAGAGGGAGTCAAGCTATTCTCCAAAGCACCGGAAGGCAGGACAAGAAGCAACGGATGGAAACTCATCAAGGAGAGAAGCAACCTAGAACTAAGGAGAAACTTCCTGACAGTGAGAACAATTAATCAGTGGAACAATCTGCCTCCAGGAGCGGTGAATGCTCCAACACTGGAAGTTTTTAAGAAGAGACTGGACAGCCATTTGTCTGAAATGGTATAGGGTTTCCTGCCTGAGCAGGGGGTTGGACTAGATGACCTCCAAGGTCCCTTCCAACTATTTTTTTATTATTATTATGATTATTATGATTATTATTATTATTATTATTACTACTACTACTACTACTACTACTACTATTATTATTATTACTATTATTATCCGAATTTTGATCACGTGACCACGGGGGACGCTGCAACGGTCGTGTGAAAAAACGGTCAGAAGTCACTTTTTTTTCAATGCTGTCGTAACTTTGAATGGTCACTAAAACAAACCATTGTAAGTAGAGGACTTAGCTGCATTTCTTCCATTTCAATGATTTTAATACTTCTCCCATTTGTATGACGTGAATATATTTCCTCTTCCCAGGAACTGGACAATCCCTTCAGATTATACGGCCTAACAATGAACCCTCTGCTCTACAACATAACACAAGTTGTTATTCTGTCTGCTGTTTCGGGTGTAATCAGCGACTTGCTTGGATTTAACCTGAAGGTAACCTTTTCAATTTCGCCCTGAATTTATCTTTTGACTTTTGCAGATTTTTTTTAAAAAAACTACTGTGATTTCATTGATAAAGGTTGAAAAGTGCCTGTCCTTTTAAAAAGCATTGATTTGTTTCTGTCCCTAGCATCTGTTCTTTTCTCAACTATGTGAAAAAATGTCGGCAACCGTTGCGTTATGTTATGAAATTTCTTTAATTTCAGTCGTAAATATTGGCGTTAATGTCTGGACGCATAGATCCCTGGCATGCTTTTTATGTATTTATTTGTTAATTTATTTGCCGCCTACCACGCCTTAGCGCTCCTCTAGGTGGCTTACAGTATTAAAAAGAAAATGAAAGGCCGATAAGCAGGAGTAAAATAATAGAACTCGTAAAATAAACAATGAGAAAAGGAACGTGGGAACGAGTTTGGACCCGGTTCAGACTGGAATGAGCTTCGACTAACTAGTGATTTGCAATAAAAACAGCTTGAAGTGAAAGCCGTTATCTGCAACTTTCGAAGCTGTTAGATCAGTGTTTCTCAACCTTGGTAACTTTAAGATGTGTGGACTTCAACTCCCAGAATTCTCCAGTCAGCATAGCCGATAGCAAAGCTGGCTGGGGAATTCTGGGGGTTGAAGTCCACACATCTTAAAATTGCCAAGGTTGAGAAACACTGTGTTAGATAATTGACTGACTTAAATGACGATTGATCAACTTTCAGTGGAAATACTTTATGATAGGTTTGGGTTATTATTATTTTTTCAAGCGTGGCTTTGAAAGAAAAGAAAGCACTTTCTCAACATAATTGTATGCTTAGGTTTGTTTGTTTTTCTGTTGAGATTGTATTAATCCCTAAACTCGCATTTGATAGAAGAGAATATCTGTATCTCAAGAGTTGAATTGTGGGGTCCTCGGTGTATTCGTGGTGGTTTCCTTGCAGACGTTTCATGACCCAACTAGGTAACATCATCAGTGCTGGAAGAGAGAGGGGTTTGTGGAGAGGAGGAGGAGGAGGAGGAGGAGGAGGACTGTGGGGTCCTTGGTGCTCTCTGAGCTTGGTGGTTTTCTTGCAGACGTTTCATTATCCAATTAGGAAACATCATCAGTGCAGGATCGATGTTACCTAGCTGGGAATGAAACATCTACCAGCACTGACAGAGCAAGCCACTAGTATAAAATGAGAGCAAACCCCACACCCTCAGTAGCACTGATGATGTTACCTCGTTTGGTAATGAAACGTCTGCAAGAAAACCACCAAGCTCAGAGAGCACCAAGGACCCCATAGTCATTATCATTGTCGTCGTCGTCGTCCTCCTCCTCCTCCTCCTCCTCCTCCTCCTCCTCCTCCTCCTCTCTGCAACCTCACTGATGACATTACCTAGTTGGGCCATGAAACATCTGCAAGAATCAAGCTCAGAGAGTACCAAGGATATCACAGTTCTCCTCCTCCTCCTCCTCCTCCTCCTCCACTCTACAACCTCTCTCCCTTCTAGCCCTGATGACATTACCTAGTTGGGTCATGAAACATCTGCAAGAATCAAGCTCAGAGAGTACCAAGGACCCTACAGTTGTCGTCGTCGTCGTCGTCGTCGTCCTCCTCCTCCTCCTCCTCCTCCTCCTCCTCCTCCTCTCCACAACTCCCCCTCCCTTCTAGCACTGATGATGTTACCTAGTCTGGTAGTGAAACGTCTGCAAGAAAACCACCCAGCTCAGAGAGCACCAAGGACCCCACAGCTGAACCCTGAGCTACAGATAGTCTGTTCTATCAAATGGAAATTTAGGGAGGACAATGGAAACCATAAGCGGTCAAATTGGAATCCTTTGCTTACCCTTGTTTTCAATTTCAGCTTTGGAAGATCAAATCCTGACCCCTCTTCCAACACGGTTGCGTTGGAGAAGACAACTCAGAAGACTAAACGGCCTCTGTGCAGCCCCCCCCAGTGGCGGATTTCAGTCATTGCAATCTCTTGACGGACATCCTCGGAGGGGGGGGGAAACCCTGAAGTGTTTACAACTGACTGACTAGTGCAATCTAAATATTTATTTTACCTTTTCGATTTTTTTTTTTTGTAAACTTTGTTTTAGCTGACAGTGTGTTTGGTTGTGGATCCTCAGCAGGCTTTGGTTACCGAAAAGGTCAAAATCGGTGGGATCACAACACGGGTTGTGGTTTCACCTCAAATAAGTCAGATTGGCTTCATGGATTTGAAGCCCTTTTAGCTAAAGAAGTTATTGTTACAGGAAATCACTTTATCGAATAAGTATTACAAAGTATTTAGAAGGTTTTTATATACCGCCTTTGGGAAGAGAGTCTTGAGCCCACCAGCATATTGTCGTTTGTAGTTGAAAATAACACCTACTGTTAACGACAACGCATTATGCCAGGGAGCTAATAGATATGAGTAAAAAAAAATTTTTTTTAAAAAAAAAAAGAATAAATGCAAGATCCAGCAGCTCTCTTACTCAAATGATTCCAGGATCCACAGGGAACTGTTGTTTAAACAGGACTGAATCTCAAGGAGATATCACCGAGCAAGACAAGTGCTCTTTTCTCGATGTTTTTTAGCCGAGCAATAATTGTAAACTGTTACTACGTTGTAAGATATTTTGATAAAAAAAAAAAATTAGCTGTAGTATTTATTTTAAACGTGGGGCTGTTTATCCAGCTCTCTGCCGCTCAGTATGTGCACTTTTGTGGTTGTTTTAATAACGATCTTTATATATACTAAACTTGCATATACTACGGTGCTCTGTGGTGCAATAATATAGCTTTTGCAAGCGGGCGTAAAAAAAAAAAAAGGTTTATGCTCAGAATGAATATTTTCCCCACAGTACGCTGTAGTATAGGCAAACTTGTACCACACAGAGACTTTAAAGTGAACTTAATAAGGTATATGTTTTAAATTATATGATGGAACGCCAGTTTTTCGATCCTGTTCCTATCCTGGCTGATAAGCAATTGTGGATTATTTCAGGGAACGTCTTTCCTGACACACACACACACACACACACACACACACACACACCAAAATTCTTGAATGCTTGAAAAAAATAAATCCCAAATTCCCGATTTGTTTCTTCGCTCTGGAGGAAGTTATTGTATGCTGAACTTCCCAGAATAGTTTGGAGTGAGCATATTTAAAAAAACAGGCAGCCTAATTGCCAATTTAAAAGTTCCATTTGTGATCTGAAAGGACAAAGAGAAAGAAACAGATTCTCTTCCTTGTTTTCAAATAACACGCGCAATAAGATTACTGGCTAAATTTATTTCTGGTTCCAGGTAGGGCCATTTAACTGGGTTTCTGTAATTTTCTAAAGCTATGTATAGGTTTATATGTGTAGACAGTATTAGTCAGTTTTGCCTTGAGTAATAATATTAGTAACTAGTGATTAGTGATGCAGTAAACAGGGGGGGTGATGTCTATAATTGAGTTACCTTGATGTAATATGCACAGTTCTGATCTACGGAGGGCAGACAAAATGTTAGGCCTGCGAGCAGAGACTCTGGTCTTCTCCCCTTCCGTTGAGCAGTCAACACAGCATATCACAAAAGTTGCCTGTGACAAGTTGTCACTCCGTTAGGTGAGCGGGATAGCCCCAAGGCTGGGGGTATTTGCTGGAGGGCACCCCGAGTCTTAGGTGAAATTCGTGGCCTTTGCATAAAAGTCTTATCAGAGTTGGGCAGCTTAACAAATTGGAATCAATAAAATGTTAAATGATTGGCTTTACAGGTTAGAGCGATCACTATTTGGAGAAAAAGGATCGCTTGATTTTTTAAAAAAAATCAACTGAGAACAAAGTCTTTATGAAAGTCGGCTTACGTTATCAAATTGTAATCAAGTGGGTAAAAAGATACCATTGTATTATGTTGAATACACTTGGAAGAGCCTGCATTTCTAAGCTGACCCCTTAGTTTGAAAACATAGTTATTTTAAATGTAAGTAAGAGAAAATAATGTAGCTGAACAGAAAGAAAATGTAGACCAGTGTTTCTCAACCTTGACAATTTTAAGGCATGTGGACTTCAACTCCCAGAATTCCACAGCCAGCATTGCTGGCTGTGGAATTCTGGGAGTTGAAGTCCACATGCCTTAAAATTGTCAAGGTTGAGAAACACTGATGTAGACAGTCACTTCCTCTGCAGAATTATTACGATTGCTCTTGTGTGGTATAAGGTATTTTTATATATATAAAGTAACACAAAACATTTTGTATTTTATTCGTTGCTGTACTAATGACCAAAGTATCTTCTGTTGTGTTATTGTTTGCTCACCCTTTCTCCCAAAAGAATGTGTTACTAGAGCTTTAACAACATGCATTGCCTAATTTATCATGTCAAAACTTTGACCACGTGACCTGTTCTTCTTCTTCATTTGTGTTGTCTGATCTTCCAGGTTATGTTTAGGAATCAAGTCTGTTTTCTAGATAATTTTTTTTTTCCAAAATACGGTACGGACCTACCTAAAGCTAAATTTTACAAAGAATATATTTTAAGAAGAAAAAAAAACACAAAAACCTAAAGAACAATATGAACTGAGGATGAGTTGTGTAGCGATCAGAAATCATAACTCCATTCTGCCTTACCATTTTTTTTTTGTAAAGAAAAAAAAAAAGAACAGATGTTTTCGTAAAGAAGCATTTCGTTTTCGTGTTTTGAGATCTCTAAATACCGAGTAGGATCTTATTGGATGGCAGCAGTTTTGACTTTTGAGCAGAAATTTGATCGTAAGCCGACCGTACCTCTGCAACTGGCGGTATGCTGGATTGTTGCACTAATTACGGTTAGCGTTGGCAAACTTGCAGAACTGTCGGGTAGGAAAAGTACCTCACAAAATAATGACAGGTTTAAATTGTGCCATTGGTAAATCAAGCCTACAGTTGAGAAGCTAAGCTTATCTTACATCCCTTATTTGAGAAGAGAGCGGTAAGGAGAATGCGGCAGGTGTTGTTTAATTGTTGTTGACTTATGTTTGTAACCGGCAGCGTGCTCAAGCTTTGGAATAAAACCAGTGGCTGATGGTAGTCCTTTGTGTTTTTCCTATCGGAGTCTTCCTGCCAAAGGTCAGATCCACACATGAAGGTCCAATGAAACTGATTTATTACTAAATAGTTACAAGAATTTCAATTAACAGCACCTATTTGGGGTTAGATAAGGGTCAATGGCATCAAGGGAGATTGGATTTAGTCCACTTGTGACTATGTAGGGATTCTAGGCTGAGCCCTCTCTTAACTCTGCCCCCACGTTCTGCCGTTCCTTCTCTTACATTTCCTCACTGAAGCTCTGTCTTTCTTCAGATTGGCTTGGATCTTCCTTATTCTCTGTGATTGCCTCTAAAAGTCTCGGCACACACGTCCGGGAGACCATTTTATGGTTAACTCTTAAAAATGGAGCCCTTTTGCATCCTTCCAGATTCTCTACAGCTACTACATGGAGCAAGACGTTTTGAGCCTTTCATAAAAATATTCCCGATGCTATCCTGGGCAAACCAGAGACCTATGTATTGTGTTGTCACAACACAGAATTTAGAAATAGATTTCCATTGCAAAAAGTGCAGACTACTCACTTGATGTTGATACAATGGTATTTTTCGCTCTTGCGGGAAATAAAGGAACAAGTCCAGAAACTTTACAACTGGTTAAATTTCATGAGCTTTGGTTTAATAAAATAAAATGAGCTGGTTTGTCTAGTCTAGTGAAAAGAAGAAGTACGGGTGGTATGATAGCAGTGTTCCAATATTTGAGGGGCTGTCCCAAAGAAGAGGGGGTCAACCTATTCTCCAAAAGACCTGAAGGTAGGACAAGAAACAATTGATGGAAACTCATCAAGTAGAGAACCAACTTAGAACTAAGGAGAAACTTCCTGACAGGGAGGACAATTAACCAGTGAAACAACTTGCCTCCAGAAGTTGTGGGTGCTCCATCAATGGAGGCTGTTAAGAGACTGGACTTGTCTGGAATGGTTTAAGGTCCCCTGCTTGAGCAGGGTGTTGGTCTAGAAGACTCCAAGGTCCCTTCCAATTCTGTTCGTCTGTTCTGAAATATCATTTCTGATCTCTTGATGCTTCCCCCCCTAGTGCCACAAGGGGGCTCTCTGACCCACTAAAAAGCTATCTAGAGCTGGTTAAGTCGATCAAGAAAATTCAGACTGGAGGACTCTTGGTATCAAATCTTCTCAAGATGCTGTAATGTTGAAGCCAAAGAAGAAATTCCAGTTCACTTCTGAAACCTTATGTGATTAATGTCACACACTCTCAGTTGAGGAGACTTCAATTAAGATAAGAGATCTGGAGGCTAAACCATACGATGAACAATTGAGGAACCTAGGTATGTCTAGTTTAATGAAGAAAAGGACAACGGGGGAGATGCTAGCCGTCTTCCAATATTTGAGGGGCTCCCGCAGAGAACAAGGGATAGACTATTCCCCAAACTACATGAAGGCAGAACAAGAAGCCATGGATGGGAGGAAGATCATTAAACGGAGATCCAGCCTAGAACGAAGGAGAAATCTGACCGTGAAAACTATTAATCAGTGGAACGGCTTACCTCCAGATGTTGTGGGTGCTCCATCATTGGAGGTTTTCAGGAAGAGACTGGACAGCCATTTGTCCAGAATGGTGTAAGGTCTCCTGCTTGAGTAGGGGGTTGGATTAGAAGACCTCCAATTCTATTATTCTGTGTTCTAAGAAAGTTCTGTCTGAAGATGTTTGTTTCTGCTTAATCTGCCTAACGGGAGTACAAATAGTCCTCGATTTACAAGTTCATTTAGTGAACGTTCAAAGTTACAACGGCACAGAACGACGTGACATACGACTGTTTTTCACAGTTATCGACCGTCGCAGCATCCCCATGGTCACGCGATCAAAATTTGGATGCTTTCAAGAAGAGATTGGAGTGCCATTTGTCAGGAATGGCATAGAGTCTCCTGCTTGAGCAGGAGGCTGGACTAGAAGACCTCCAAGGTCCCTTCCAACGCCGTTATTCTGTTATTATACTGTTATTCTGAGTCTGAAATGTCTGATGCGCGGGAAGAGGGCAAAAGTGGACCCTCCCTAACAGTTCAGAGTATACAGGAAGTCCTAGACCAGGGGGAAGGCAACCTTGGCTCTTTTATGACTCGTGGACTTCAACTCCCAGAATTCCTGAGCCAGCCATGCTGAAGGGAAAAGGGAGAGTTTCCAAGCTGAGCCATGCTGGCTCAGGAATTCTGGGAGTTGAAGTCCACGAGTCATAAAAGAGCCAAGGTTGCCTAATCCTGTCCTAGACTTACAACTATTTGTTGAGTTAACTGTTTGGAATTACAACGGCATTGAAAAAAAGCGACTTATGAGCATTTTTCACACGACTGTCACAGCATCCCCCCGTGGTCACATGATCAAAAGTTGGACCTTTGGCAACCGGTTCATTTGGCAAGGGGGGGTCATGTGATCCCCTTTTGAGATCTCCTGACAAAGTTAATGGGGGAAACCAGTTCACTTAACAACCGTGTTCCACTCATAACAACTACAGGGATTCACTTAACAAGTGTGGCAAGAAACATCATAAAATGGGGCCAAGACAATTGTCTCTCTTAACAGAAATCTTGAGCTCAACTGTTCCCATAAGTTGAGGACTAGCTGTCTCTATTGCATTGCTAAAGATAATTGCTTCAGTGTGGCAATATTCAGTTGTAGGCGGAACTACCTCAGAAGTAACTCCACCTCGTTGGAGTTAAGTGAAGCCCTCGTTGTTTCCCGCCTGGACTATTGGAACGCTCTCTACATGGGGCTCCCCTTGAGGTGCACCTGGAGGCTCCAGCTAGTTCAGAATGCGGCCGCGCGGGGGATTTTGGGGGCCTCTAGATACTCCCATGTAACACCTCTCCTGCGTGAGCTGCACTGGCTGCCTGTGGCCTTCTGGGTGCGCTTCAAGGTGTTAGTGACAACCTTTAAAGCGCTCCATGGCAATGGACCTAGGTATTTGCAAGACCGCCTCCTACCAAACACCTCCCTTCGGCCAGTCCGCTCCCACAGAGAGGGCCTCCTTAGAGTGCCATCGGCCAGTCAATGCCGGCTGGCGACCCCCAGGGGGAGAGCCTTCTCTGTGGCAGCTCCTGCCCTCTGGAATGACCTACCCCCCGACCTACGTACAGTTGCGGACCTGCGCCTTTTTCGCCGAGCCCTGAAGGCCCATCTATTCCGTGCGGCCGGCCTGGCGTAGTTTGATTATGTTTTAGTGGGGTTTTTGTATGGGGTACTTTTAGAGCAGGCCTTTATTTATTTAATTTGATTTTAGAATAGATATTTATTGTGATTTTTATTATCGCCTGTTCACCGCCCTGAGTCCCGTAAGGGAGATAGGGCGGTATACAAATCTAAATAAACAAACAAACAAACAAACCTATTACTCATGGTTCTTGGGGGGGACCCATAATGAACTACACGGTATAAACAGTTGGGAAAAAAAAGATTCTTGGATATATATTTTATTTGAGTGGTTTAGAATATCATACAGTAAACAAGATTTCTGTAAAAGTTAATTTATCCGTAGTGGTGGTTTCATAAAAATAGTTGCTCACTTACAGCTTTTCTGTGACTATTAATACATGGAATTATATTTATAGCAATAGAGCTGTACAAGGTAAATTCACAGCTAACACTACACAGAAATATTATTTGGAATGGGGGGTTTAAATGATGCCTTCACAGGTTATCAATTACAGCCGCATAAAGCCGTGTGATCTGCACAAAAAAGAGGGAGGGGCAGGGTACAAACAGAATCTCCATTTCTCCCTCTTTGCTAGCAAAGTCCTGTCTACATTTCAGGCTTAATAAATTAACAGCAAATTATGCCAAATATCTAGGCTGGGAATAAAGATATATCTCTCTCTATTTCTTTCATTAATATATATAGACAGATAGATATTCTATTTTGTAAACAGCTACATATCTTTGTGCTTTCTTAAAAAACTAGAACGGGACAAATTCTTAAATATGCAATTTTTTGATTTCCAAGGTGCAAAGTCCTTTTTTCCTTCTCAATTTAATTTAGTCTAAGAGGGCTCCACGGTTCCTGAAGAAAACAAACGAAAAGACGGATTAACTGATCGTAGGTTGAGCGGAACTAGAAATACGGGGATTTCGGTTGATTGACCAAGGTTCAATCTCTTGTTTATGCCTCTCTTCGAATCGAAAATTTCTCCTGATCTTAAAAAATAACTTGATTCTGCTCACCTGACAAGGTTACTTCTGAGAAACAGGAGGGGTTTGCGAGAAAAAAAAAATCTTTTCAAGTTTAAAAAACAAACATTACGGAGTGCTGCTGCTCTTGTTTCTATTGCTGTTGCTTAAAAAGAAAAAAATAATAGCAAACCTCTCAGAAATTAAAAGGGTTGATTTACGGAGCTCAGCGAACAAGCCACACTTTGTCGGTGTGCAAATGAAACGTTATTATGGCACTGGAGACGTGAAAAAGACACAGAATATGGAAGGAAGAGACACGGCGTTGCCTGGTGGGTTTCTATCATAAAAATAGGAGTTTTGTGGACATCTTTTTTAGACTTTCTAGAGTGCCACGGGGAGTAAAATTCAAAGGTGGTCCTATGAAAAAGAAGTTGAATTACTATTTTAGACAGTTGTGAGTTCTTGCAGGCGACCAAGGCTGTTTTTCAAGAATCACTCTCCCGTTGTGGTGATCCGGCAGTTGTAGTTTAGGATCCCTCCTGTGAAAACTAGGTCAGAGACCCCCAAATTTGGGGCACCAGGGACCGGTTCTGTGGACAGAGATTTTTCTGTAGACCGGAGAGGGGGCAGCGTGGTTTTGTGTGCTGCCTGCATCCCGTGGATGGGGCTTCGCTTGTTTGTGCAGCCCGGTTTCTGGCATGTTGCGGCCCAGTGCTGCTCCACAGCCCGGGGGTTTGGGGTTGGGGACCCCTGACCTAGTTGACACTTGGAGATCCAGATCTGTAGGTGTGCCTCTCTGGGAGAGAAATCTATCTGAGGCTAGGTTTCCGAATAGAATTCCACCCTTGTTTCTCAGTGTACAGAAATATGGTTGGTTCACAAAATGGACATAAAAATGGTTCTGCTTTAGCTAACTCACTAGGGTGCCTCGTAATGAATTATGATACTAATATTGGGCAGATCTGATTCTTTTTCCCCCCTCCCAAAGTGTTAACAGTAGAGACATAGCATGGATTTACAATTTCAATGCTTCAACCCCTGTCTAGATACGCCGAGAACTATTTATTTACAACACTGAATTCAGATAAAATATTCTATTTCCACTTTTAACTTTCCCCGTGCAGTTTTTTTTATTTAAGGCGATGTTCCAGTTTATGATTGCTCTAACTTCTTCCAGTTTCTCGATATAAAGTCTGAATGAAAAAAAATCCCAAGTCCTTCATGCAGTGGTAAACATCAAACTAAAGCTACACTGCATGGGGGTCAACGGTCCTTCATATTATTTTGGTTTCTTCCGTAGCTGCCAAAGTCTCTGAAATGAAACTGGGGGCTTGAAGGTCACATTGGGATACAAGAGTGACGCTATCTTCCATTAACGTATTAAGACATTATGCATGTTGTCACAGAATTACACATGACTGCTTTCGTTTCTCCATCGTTTTGAGCGTATGAGTTAAAATAAATTAAAACGAGGTGAGACAGAAATAGGGAGGACGTTCTGCAACACGGTGTGTACCATGAGAAGGCAACAGTCACAGTTGGCTTATCTGCTCATCGCGGAGGTGGTCGATTTTAGGATGCCGGGAAGCTTATCGGAGCCAGGAATCTTCCATGGCCCCGGCGAGACCGTTGCCTTCCGAGCGGTGGGGTTGGGGTAGTGTGTTGGGATGGGATGGGCGTGTCCCTTCCGTGGGAATTCACCGGGCTTCCTCTCCAATTCTTTCTGGCTGTGATCCATGTCACTTCCATGGGAGCTGCAGCTATTGCTACTGTACGCCTTGGTAGCACCAATGGAATCCAGCTTGACGTGTTCGGTTGACTTCTCTGCAGCCACCGTGACATAAGGATCCTTTGCGCCAAGGGATCCCCCTCGTTTGCTTTCCAACCTCTTGGATCTCCCAACCCATTCCTCGTTGGTTCCAGCACATTCGTGTCCTCTGACGCCGTCCTCGGCTGTTGGGTGGAGTCCTCCTGCCTTAGTTTCCGGCAATGGCGTTCCACTCTCGGTGGTCTTACTCTTGCCTTCTGAGCTTGCTTTCCTCCATACCTCTTCATGTTTTGACCTATCTACCTTCTTAGGACTTGCAGATCTCTCCGTCTGCTCGCCTAACCTTTTCTTCCTGTGGCCGTTGACCGAAAGCTCCTTTGGTTTGTTGGCGTGATGTTCCCTCTTGATATCCCAAGCTGAGTCTGGGCTTATCGGACGGGAAGGGTCAGAGGACTGGGCGAGATGCGATGAAGATAATGGCAGGACAATGTCATCGGGGGAAAGAGTTACTTCCGACAGACCTGGGGAGGTGGCAATGGGGGCACTCCAGGAGTTTGGTTCGTCTGTTTTAACGAAGAGAAACAAGGTTAGTTTCCATAACGAAGAGAAACAAGGTTAGTTCCACAGGCTTCTGTGGAGTATTCATTACAATGCCTAGAGAGTTCAACGGAAAGTCGCCTCCGTCATTTTCGAAAGCTCTGTGAAAAGGAGGGAGGAGACGAGTGAGCAAGAGAAGTCATTTCAACAGAAATTTCAACTGAGGCATTGCTAGCTTTTCTTTCGTTGATACTCTTCTAAAGTTGCATGTTGAGAGCTATGTCTCTCAACTTAGGGGCACTTTTTTTGGCTCCCCAAAAGCTAGCCGTGGTAGACCATAGAAGGAGGAGGAGGAGGAGGAGGAGGAGGAAGAAAAAAAGGAGAGGAAGAGGAAGAAGGAAGAAGAAGAGGAGGAGGAGGAGGAGGAGGAGGAGGAGGAGGAGGAGGAGAAGAAGAAGAAGAAGAAGAAGAAGAAGAAGAAGAAGAAGAAGAAGAAGAAGAAGAAGAAGAAGAAGAAGAAGAAGAAGAAGAAGAAGAAGAAGAAGAAGAGGAGGAGGAGGAGGAGGAGGAGGAAGAAGAAGAATGCAATCATATCTATCCCCTGGCTATCTTTTGGAAGGGGCATTGAAGAAGGGAGCATTGAAGAAGGCCCACCCAAAGGAAAAGATGATTACAACATCGAATCTGGGTCAGCCACCGGAACTAGAGATTTAGTCTTCTGGGAACTTCTCTCTGCTGGAATATGTGCTTTGAACTATTCTGTGAGTCGCTTTGGACTATTCTGTGAGTCGTGTTTATGTAGTGCCTTCCTATTGGCGGATTGGTGTGTTGATGGCTGGCGATTGGCTGTTGTTCCCTTGTGCTGCCAAGCCCTCGGCTCCTAACTACCTGATAAGCTGGTGGTCTGTTGACTGATGAGGGTCCCATTTCCCAGGCTTCAATCACTTCCTGGCTATCTTTGTACCCACCTAGAAAATGTTATTATTGTAAAAAGGTACAAAACCAGCCAGGGAAGCGATTGAAGCCTGGGAAACAGGACCCTCGTTGGTCAACAGGAATGCTGATTGTCCACCAGCTTATCAGGTACTTTGGAGCTGAGGGCTTGGCAGCACAAGGATACAACAGCCAATCGCCAGCCATCAACACACCAATCAGCCAATAGGAAGACACCACATAAATACGACTCACAGAATACCCAAAGCACACATTCCTATAGAGAGAAGTTCCCCAAAGATGGGCTCCATCACAAGTCCAAAAGCTTGGAAGATTAAACCTCTGGTTCCCAATGACCGACCCAGATTAGATCTCGCAACATTATCCTGGGACACGTATGTTTGCCTTTATTCGTAAAAGATTATTAGAACATTCCTTTCTCTGGGCCAATTGGTAACCCCCCCCCAACACAACACATCATAAAAATGTTGGGCATTTGTAGTCAATTCCTAAGGAAGAAAGTTGGCCTCACCCTGTAACTTTGGTCATCAAATGGTTATAAAAAGATGGCAGGTTAACCATTATGCAACAGAATGGAGTCCATCTCCTATATATTGTAACAAATGCAGCATCCCTCACTGAAACATGAGCCCCTCGGTGAGGGAGATGGGTGGTTAAGACATTTGATATATAAATAAATGTTTGCAGCACACATTGAACACCACAGCTGATCCCGATTTGCACGCTTAGAGCTAGATTTTTTAATTATACTGCGGATTCCGTTCATTGCCCTTTGATGGTCATTTCAGATCTGCCTGAAATCTTTACACATTTCATTCAAGCAGATAACATCTGTGCATGGAGACAGTTTGCACATGGAAGGAGATGGCAAGTGGGATGAAGAAGATTTGTCGATTTCATGGAGCACCTCCATGCAATCCAGAGAAATTAGGATTTTTCATTGGGGGCTTGAATGAAGGGGGAAAAATGCTTTGAAAATCATCCCATCCACAAAGAACCCCCTTTTGTCCTGGAGCATAATTTTCAATTTTCTTCCAGCTTTTTGAATAATGTACACATATTATGGATATGAACCCCATCTATGTTGATTGTATCCACGTCTTTCCCCAGGTCAAAGAGTTTTCCGCAAAAAAAATGAGCAATAACTGAAGATCATAGTGAGTCATTACATTAACTGAATTTAGTTGAAATTGAAATGAATGGGGCTTAACTAAAATTCAGGGGGTTATTGTTTTAATGGAAGATCCTACTGACAGCATCTGGGTGGTCTTTTGTGATGCGGGTTCTCTGTTTTAAAATATTAATAACGACAACACATCTACAACATATAAACCACACACATTGACAGAACCCTCCTCTTGAAATCAAGAATCCCTGAATTAGCTACTTTATTGCTCAACGCCTAGTTCGCAGGAATCTTCTCAGGCAGGTATCTTTTGCCTGGGAAAGGCTAGATAAGGTCCAATGGCATCCAGGGATTGAGGGGCGGTGTTCTATCCCAGCCTACACACATCCTTGTTACTTCACAAAGACAACCCCTCTTTTAACAGTAGACTGGAAAACAAACCCTTTTTATTTGAGTTACAGACCTGATCATTGTCCCAGAAAACAAAAGCAACAGAACACTTTTCCAATGGAGACAATTGCCCAAAAGCAACACGGAGCACGAGTCAAACAGGAAATAACTCACAGGCAAAATAAACAGACCATGATCTCTTGACACTGAAGTTCTTTGCAAATGGTTGCCTCCAGCAACCAGCCCTGCCCATACATTCCCTTTTTGTTACGCAGTCCCCAAGGCGTGGCTTCTCACTGCTTTCTCCTCCTCCCCTGGAGTCACACCATTGCCTCCCTCTGTCCTGCTCGTGTGACCTGTCTATGTTTATGAGCGTCTCTTCCAGCTGTGCTTCCTCCGAGTCTGACTCAGCTTCCCAGCACAGCTGGCTCTCAGCTTGATCACGAGTGGAAGGACCACCCTCTTCATTAGTTTGTAAGTCCTGCAGCTCATCAGAGCTTCTCTCTGACTCTGATGGCTCTCCAGGCTCCTCCTCCTCCTCTGATTCCCCAGATTCAACTACCGGGATCACAGGCTGGCACGGAATCACAATGGTGGGGGGGAAACCTTACCCTCTTGTGCTCTCATCAGGATTCCAGACTAATTCCCTATTTGACCCCCTCCTCTTGATTGGAACGGTTGCTCTTCAACATAAGCTACGAACTTTCTGCGGTTAGGTGCCTGCTAAATCTAATGCCAGGGAAGCTGAAAATTGTAACGTGCTTTTGAGTCATTCTATTGAACGGCAAACCACAATTACTATTGCTTCTTCTTCTACTTCTTCCCCTTCGTCTCCATTTTATCATTTCAGCAGCCTTTTCAGAAAAGAGAATGAAACCAAACCCCACAATATTACAGGATCCCTCTGCGAAAGCGTATAAATGAATCGAGTGTAAGTTAAAAAGAAATGATACAGAAAGCCAAAGATAAAGAGCCCAGTTAATTATCCCTATTAGACTTGAAATTAAACGTATTTGCGAATCACCATTGGAGCTATAAACATGAAGCAATTCATTAGGCCGGGAGTTAAAGCCAATGATAATTCAACAGATAAGAAAAGCCAAGTTTGGGAGATGGCAAATAGTGAAATTAAAAAAACAAAACAAAACAAATGGCTTTGTGAGGTTTTGTAATGAATTAGCTACATCCAAATAGCTATCTGGCACTTTTCCAGGCTCAATTTTACGAGTTATACCATCCTTGCCTTTCCAAATGATCTCTCGTAACCCAAAAGATCTTGTCCTGGGGGTGAGCAAAAGGTTGATGGTGGGATGTGAATAAATAAAATAGCCCCCTTTTTTCCTTCTAATATCTTTCAGTGGCTACAAGTACTAAAACAGCTGCTCGGTGGTTGAAGGGCTGGATAAGGAAAGCTGGAGGTAAATGGTCACGTTTGGGGGATTAAAAATTAATTTTAATAGCATCCTGAGGCACCTCCCTAGCAAGTCTCCTCTTTCTGGGGTTGAAAATACCCAGCCCATAATAATAATAATAATAATAATAATAATAATAATAATAATAATAATAATAATAATAATAATAATAATAATAACAACAACAACAACAACAACAACAACAACAACAACAACAACAAGAAGAAGAAGAAGAAGAAGAAGAAGAAGAAGAAGAAGAAGAAGAAGAAGAAGAAGAAGAAGAAGAAGAAGAAGAAGAAGTTGGAAGGGACCTTAGAGGTCATCTAGTCCAACCCCCTGCTCAGGCAGGAAACCCTATACCATTTCGGACAAATGGCTGTCCAGTCTCTTCTTAAAAACTTCCAGTGTTGGCGCATTCACCACTTCTGGAGGCAGGTTGTTCCACTGGTTAATTGTTCTAACTGTCAGGAAGTTTCTCCTTAGTTCTAGGTTGTTTCTCTCCTTGATTAGTTTCCATCCGTTGCTTCTTGTCCTGCCTTCAGGCGCCATTTTTACTCTAGATTTTATTGTTCCTATGGCTATCGGGATCAACTGTGCTGTAAAATGACTAGGTTGCATCAGAGGATATTACCATCCTGTGATTTGTTTTCCTGCTCAAATGCAACTCTACTCAAAAAAGCAAATTTGGATTTGCTCTGCCATCCATAAGTTGATAAGGTTTTACAAATAGTTGAATAGGAAACCTGCTCCATTTTGTCCCTTATACCAGAGTTCCCCAACGTTTCCGGCTTTGTGGACCAGTGGGGTGGTGGTGGTGGGAGAGAGGATGCAAGCAAGTGCCCAGCTCTGCGCAAGCAGCCTGTCTATGCGCCTGCCGCTTACTTAAATGGGGCACGCACGGCCCCTCCCGCTGCTTGTGCAAGGGAGGACACGCGTGCATGTGTGTGTGCTCACAGGTTGGGGACTCCTACCTTACAGATATTAGTGCTTTTGGTCTTTCCAGGTAAATTCTGCAGATATTAGTATTTTTGAAGCATGTTCTTCGACTAATACACACAGACGCTCGCTTCCTTCCTTCTCTAAGTCATTATATCCCAACGATGAATTTTACACCATTCCTGTCTAAAACTAAGGAATCTGTCATTTGCTTCCCTAGGGGGAATTTGGGATGGATTCTCAGATTATTATTATTATTTTTATTATATTTGTGTTCTCCTTCTCCTTCCAAGAGCTTAAGGGTACTGCTGTTGTTAAGACAAAACCCCGATGACTTCTTCTGAAAGGTACTGACTTGTTCATACTTTTAAAAACAAAATAGATAAATGGGATTCGAACCTTGGTGGCGAAACACAACATAACTGCGTGACCTCGATACATTTGCAAAAAAGTGTGTGTGGGGGGGAATCACTTTGGATCATCTACGCCAGTGGTCCCCAACCCCCGGTCTGTGGACCAGTATTGGGCCGCGGCATGCCAGCAACCGGTCCGCACAAACAAGCAAAGCCCCATTCGCAGGATGCAGGCAGCACACAAAACCACGCCCCCCTCCAGTCCACAGAAAAACCTCTCTCCACGGAACCGGTCTGTGGTGCCCAAAAGGTTGGGGACCTCGGATCTACGCTGCTCAATCTTTGGACCTAAATCTATCAACTTCAGAAATTCAGTTTGGAAGAGATGCTCTACATTAGGGGTCCCCAACCCCCAGGGTTGCAGCCCACTACTGGTTTGTGGCCCATTTGGTACTGGGCTGTGCAAGTGGTGGGCTCTACTCACACAAGCGGTGGGCTGGCGCCCACGTGCATGCGTGTGCAACTAAACTTGCAGTTGAGCTATGCAGTCAGACCACCAAGCTGCAAAGGTTGGAGACCACTGCTTCAGATAGTCTAGAAACAACACACAAAAGCACACATTTGCACACACCATGCACACTGACAAAACCATGGAGGAAGATTCTTTGGCTGTTCACTCTCCTTTTACAATCAAGAATCTCTAGATCTGTCCATTCATCTGGGAGTGATGGCAATTTACTGATTCCTTGATTGATTGATTGATTGATTGATTCATTCATTCATTCAT